>NW_003549587.1:4310-5402 GCF_000090795.2 Amphimedon queenslandica | reverse complement strand
ATGGTAACAATGTAATAAATGCATTTACTTATTGATGTAAAATAGATTCATTTTTCACTGCCTCTAAGGTCAGATACACCCATTGTTATTTAATATCACTTTGTATGTAATATGAAAATCTTGTTTTAACATAGTTCATAAACTTGTCATCATTCAGTAGCATTGTATAGCAACATTAACCACTCTTAGCTTGTTGTACCTATTACATTATACATGCAGACAAATTCTTTAAGTCAGAATC
Organism: Amphimedon queenslandica; assembly: GCF_000090795.2. Lineage (NCBI taxonomy): Eukaryota > Metazoa > Porifera > Demospongiae > Haplosclerida > Niphatidae > Amphimedon > Amphimedon queenslandica. The sequence continues at coordinate 5,161 of NW_003549587.1, read as the reverse complement.
TATATAGACTATTAATGCCACACATACTTGTTTATGAACTGGGCTTAAGCTAGGTTTACATTCAACGAATTGATCAACATTGTGTAGGTGTTGACGCAAAAACTCTGAAGTTTGAAGTTGATACAAAATTGACCAAATTTTAATTTTCACTTCATTTGCATCATGTTTTATGGGGAATGTAAATCAGGCTTCACATCAGTACTTTTCTGACACTAATAATTATGAGCAACAATATGCATGATGGTATGATAGAGTTTAGAACAGAAATATTAAAGAATAAAATAGCCCATAATAAATAGCATAATTGACAGCAGAGTCAGAATTGTGTAGCCAAGGAATGCATGGGAAGTGTGATAGTGAGGAGTAGAAGGAATAAAGAGAAATTTATGTAATTAAAAATATACAATGTATCATTTACACTATATAGTCGTTTATTTTGAGGATAACCTCATCTTTACTGAACTGAGCCATGGTAGAATGGCTATCATGTGACTCTATATATACCACTTCCTGTGATTGTTAGGGCCAATAGATCTATTACTGATACTACATCAAATGCAAACTATATTGATTGCTTGTTATAGCAGTCACTAGAAAAGTAGCTCATGTGCATATATACTAGTTAATAGAATTAAGACTCTTTAATATGAGATACCGTACTGTGTGTATTCGATGCACACCTAATATACTGCTGTTATACCAATAAAACAAATGATAGTAACTGATTGAAGAAACCAATTTGTTTTGGCTGTTTAACCTTTTATATATACTAGTAAAACTTGACACATTATCAGAGCAGATTCTAGTAACCTCCCTAATCTCAAGATGCATGAATGTATATATGTATCTTT
>NW_003549587.1:0-3307 GCF_000090795.2 Amphimedon queenslandica | reverse complement strand
TAGTCCTGGGGGCCACACTACAGCTTTGTATGTTAGCTTTCCAAATATCTTGGGTAGCTTTGGTGAAGATTTATCAAATTGGCCTTCATGAAATGCAAATAGTATGACGGAATATCCATCCCATTCATTGCCATGTGTCATTATTCTAGCTGACATGTGTCGGCCACATCCAGTCATATAGAAATGAACTGCTTCACCTCCTTCAGTAACATCAACTGGTAATAATGGATAGGAATCATCAGCTAGAACAGAATGAAGATGATCCTTTAACTGTACTTGCTCTTTTTTCAGTTGTGTGTTTTCTTCTTTTAGTGCATCAACTTCTTGCTTCAATTCTCCACAAGCTATAGCTAATAGTGTCATGTGTTTAGTATCAGCAGTGTGTACATGTACATCTTTACGTAATGGCTTATCATTACAACCAGCCCAACTAAACACACAATCTACTGGCTCTAATGGACACATATTGACATGAGCAGTGAGACTACCTCGTGGCATATTAGTAGACACACATTTATTGGGACAAGTAACAGGATACCTCCTACATTCCTCATAATGATCTTTTGTAATAGAGAAGAACGTACCTTTACTACTGCAGTATTAGCATTGAAATGGACGTTGAGGACATTCTCTCTCTTCATGATTTTTTAGATATCTACGTCTCTTTTTCTCTTGACATTTTTTATAGCGACACTTCACACTTTCATATTGACAATCTCCTTCTCTCCTTGTTTTATTAAGATGAGTAGACATATTCTTCAATTCTCCTTTCCATTGACATCCCTTCTTTTCATTACTGCAGTAGACCTCCAATCCATTGATAATTCGTGAACACTTCTTGTCAGCCATTGTTTGATATTCCTTCTCTTTACACATAGGACAGGATCCATTACTAGCTTTTACTCTCTCAATACAAGACCCACAGAAATTATGTCCACAGCAGCTCACCAGATGAGGATCTGTCAAGATATTAAGACAAATTGGACACTCTATCTCCACATGCTTAGGAAGATCCTCAACAAAAGAAAGCTCTTCTTTACTGAACTGAGCCATTATTACTATGATGATATCAAGGACTATATAAGGATGAAGTATTTAATTTGACTTGTTTGTATCAACTCTGTGTACATGTGACTGTTATGACAAGCAATTGAATCATCATTTTTGTCTGCATATACATGTACTTACTACATTATATTTGTAGGCATAATGTCTAATAGCATTAATGAGCATGAACAGAGATGATGGAAGGAATAGAGTTAATATTAATAGTAAAATATTAATTTTTAATTACTTCTCAAGCTGGCCCTATCAAGAATATTGTGAGGTAATTCTTTGTAATTACCTTCAGTGTCTTTTATTAATGGAATATTGTTATCACAAAACTTTGTAAGCATTTTAGGAGCTCTCTGTTTAGTTTTTTTTATGAAATGCAAGCGTCATAACTGCATCATAGAATAGAGGATGGTGTTTTGTTATTAAAATTCCAGCTGACGTGTGTAGTCCAATGCATGTCTGGGGTCATTTTTGCATTATAAAAAATCCTGTTTTATAGCCTGTCATCTCTATACATTATACAATGACTTACTGAGTTGACTAATTGCTCAATAATTATTATATTGTATGTTAATGACATCATTCAAAGACACCAACAGAACTATAAAACACTGCATTGTACTTATAGACATTTTTTGTTTGTATTATTATTTTTCTTACTTTTGGAAGAGGATGACAGCTTAATATGGCATGAAATGTAAATTTTATACCATTAAATAAAATAATAATAAAATCTGTAGATTATTACTTAGCATGTATTGGGATACTTTTAACAAACCTAATTAATGTATATCATATAGCTTGAAATTTTTATGGATCTAAATTTTCCTAGTTTGCTCCTCGTAGGGCAATTCGTGATTCAATTTTCGTGGTTGACAATTTACATAACCTGTAAGGGGATGGCACTCAATAGATTTAAATTTTGGTGAAGCCCCAAAACCACAGAAATCATGAAATTTACATTCCACGAAAATTTTAAACTATATTGTATGTTGGAATTGTGGCTTTTGATATTCTAATTACTCTTGGTGGCAGTAGTCTAGAATCATCACAGCTTCTGATGCTATTGAGTAGGTGATTGTTGATAAGTAGCTTTAGTGTCTTCTATTAATGGAATATGTTGATTGTTGCATACTACAAATATCTTGTGAAGTTTTGGATCCAACTTATCAAATTTTCCTTTGTGAAATGCAAGTAATACAAAATTATTGGCAAATCAATGGACCGAAACCCTTCCATCGCTCCAACTGACATTTGCCCAACCACATGCACTGGTATAAAATAGATTCATTTGCCACTGACTTTAAAGGTGATATAACCACTGTTATTTGATACCTTTTATCCACAAAAATTTAAAATTTGTTGAACTGAATTTTAATTGTATCAATAATAAAGTTAATAAGTTAATTGACAATAGTTATGAATCATTTGTATAAATTGTAGCAGAATCAACTGTAAAGTTACGATATCTTAATAGTTGTCTTTTAATTACTCCTTGTGGTAGAGTGTCCTTACAACTTGTAATGCCATTAAGAATATCATGAGGAATTGCTGATAGTTAACTTCAGTGGCTAGTGTTAAGGGAATATCTGTGTCTACTATTACAGCTCTTTCTTCATTGGCTTTCCAAAATAAAGCTACATATGTAAGCTTTCCTAAAATCTTAGGTAATTTGGGTAAAGATTTGTCAAACTGACCTTCGTGAAATGCAAATAGTATGAAGCATTCTTCAAACAATTCATTATAATCTGGCATCAGTCTAGCTGACATGTGCCAACCACATGCACTTGTATAAAAATGAACTGCTTCACTCCCTCTAGTAACATCAACTGGTAATAGTGAAGCTATGGGAATTTTCTTTAACTTTTCTATTTCTTCTTTCATTTCTTTTTCATTATTCTTTCTCAATTTTTTATTTCCTCATTTTTTCTTCAATTGTCCACAAGCTACAGCTAATAGTGTCATGTGTTTAGTATCAGCAGTGTGTACATGTACATCTTTACGTAATGGCTATGTTTAAATATAAAATGGTTTATTTTGCATATTTGCTTTTTTTATTTCAGAATAAATGTGCTAAATGATTATCTTTTTGAATTGTATAATTTATAAATTTTTGATGATCAATATTTACAAACAAGAAAAAATAATTATCATTATTTTTAATTAGACCATAGTTGGTGTAGCTGCTAGTAATTTAATAACTATGGTTCCATTTTTCTTGCAAATAACAGTACTATATTGAATGACTGAA
>NW_003549583.1:3302-5423 GCF_000090795.2 Amphimedon queenslandica | reverse complement strand
TGGTCACTGGAACTCTTCCAGACTTTGTTCATTGACTCCTGCAGATGGTATTGATGCTGAAAGTTTAAGGGAATCAACAAATGGAACTTTTCACGCTGCTTCTACTGTTAAACCTACTGATAATTCTACTTTTAATGTTACTGGTCCTGATTCTACTCCTACTCGTAGCCCTGAGGTCGAGGCGAGCTGGGTCGAGGTGTCTACTAAAGAAGCCGTGCCTAGATCTATTTATAAAAGAATACTGTCGTGTGATACAGTTTCATATGCTGTCAACTTATTGTTGTGCTTTATGCTCCTCCTCCTTTTATCAGGAGATGTTGAGCTCAATCCTGGACCTATCACTGTGGAACAAGGTAACAATTATAATAATTGGCCTAAACTTTATTATGATGTCTATTTTTACAGTTCGTTCAAAAATAGACAAATCTCTTCAAAAGCATTTTGCGGATATAGAAAAAGCCACAGAGTATTGTATTGATGGAATCAGTTCCAAGCTTTACTCCAAACGCCTGATCACAGAATCAGTTAAAAAATCCCCAACATATCACAAAATAGTCAGTGAACTTAAAGCAGGAATGAGTTTATTATCAGACATTTCACAATTAATTGAACGTTATGAGACATTCTTGGATTGTCTTTCATGTGATGGTGGACCTGCTAAAGATGCAGTTGATAATTTAACTGCTGATTGGAAAGAGATTAACAAGCAATGGGAAGAAGGTATATTAACAAATATAATTATCTATTAATGATATATAATTTTAGGATTACAAACTTTCAGGGTTCCAAAGTCAAGTGAGGAAGAAATAAAGCTTGCTGTCTCATCATTAAATAGTTCATTTGCTAAATTATTAAAACAACTTAAAGAAAATTTGAAAGATACTAGTGTACCATGTGTCATAGAGCACTTACATGATGCTGGGTATACTTACCTACCATTGGAAGAATTGAAAGCCTCCAGAGATATTAATGAACTTATTAGTAAGCTTGACAAACATTATGACTTTTTAGACTGTGATGTTCTTGAGACTATTGCTACAGAGTTTACAACGCCAACTTTATCACAAGAATTTCAAGATCATTTAAAAGCTTCAGAAACATTTCGTGAGTCCAAATCAGTTGAAGACCTCAAGGAATTCTTACAAGAAATTTTTAGTCCTCACATGCACAACTTAGTTGATGCACCAAAAGCACACATATGCCTTCAAAATGCATGGAGGAAACTGCAACTTAACAAACTGTTTGTTCTCATCAAATGCTTCTTTCCTACATGTGATCACTTGGCCCTAACCAAAGCAATAAACGTCACCTGCTCTTCAGTTCACATTACATACTTCATGACTGAATCACCAAAAGAAATAGAAGACCTTATTTCACGTAACAGAGAAAAGTTAGCATTCATGAAATACATTGGAGTCTATGAGCTATGCATCAATGGGGTAACTATTCTTCAAATTAATAGTGATGAATCCTTTAACTTTGATTCTTTGTTAGTGGCAGCACAGAAAAAACAAGCTGAAGCAGTAGAATTTATTCTCAAAATAGAATCCTGTTGTAATGCCATAATCACTAAGAGCATAGAAAATGTATTACATTATAACCAAAATCATATTGAGAGCATCATAGAGATACTCATTAGCAAATATCCCAACGATTTGTATAAAAAAGGATTCATAATAGCTGCTCAAAAGGGATTTAGTGAAATAGTTTTAAAATTCCTTCAAAGGAAAATCAACCCAAATACTCAAAACGATAATGGCTGGACAGCACTCATGCTATCTAGTCTAAACGGTCACCAACAAGTGGTTGAGTTACTCCTAAATGAAAAGGCTGATCCTAACATTCAACACAAAAATGGCATAACAGCACTCATGTTAGCTAGTCTAAATGGTCATCAACAAGTGGTTGAGTTACTCCTAAATGAAAAGGCTGATCATAACATTCAACACAAAAATGGCATGACAGCACTCATGTTAGCTAGTCTAAATGGTCATCAACAAGTGGTTGAGTTACTCCTAAATGAAAAGGCTGATCATAACATTCAACACAAAAATGGCATAACAGCACTCATGTTAGCTAGTCTAAATGGTCATGAACAAGTGGTTGAGTTACTCCTAAATG
>NW_003549583.1:0-2360 GCF_000090795.2 Amphimedon queenslandica | reverse complement strand
ATGTTAGCTAGTCTAAATGGTCATCAACAAGTGGTTGAGTTACTCCTTAATAAGAATGCAAATCCTAATAATCAAGACAATAAGGGCAGGACAGCACTCATGTTAGCTAGTCAAAATTGTCATCAACAAGTGGTTGAGCTACTCCTTAAGGAAAAGGCTGATCCTAACATTCAAGATAATTGCAGGACAGTGCTCATGTTAGCTGGTTCAAATGGTCATCAACAAGTAGTCAACTCATTTTTTGCCACTAAATGTAGATCTAAAGTTGAAAAATTTGGAAAACAAGACATCCATCACCAAAAAGCTATTAACTTCCAGCAACATGTCATTGATAAAAAGAAAAAAAAGGACAATTATAGTCATACAAAATTAATCAATGCTGATGAAGACATCTTCAGACAGAATAAGCTAGAGTTGCACAAAAAACTCAAAGTTAGAGTAGTAAAATTTATTAAAATGAGATTACTAATGTCTGAATCAATCAAGAATCCATTAAACAATATAAAACGAAAGACAACCATAAAACTTAAAGGATTGGATCTATATAACTGTCTATGTTATTAATTTTATCTCAATTGTTGTGGCATTTACCTTTAAAATGAATCCATGCATACACATAGTATATATTATTATAATTATATGTTATTAGTATTATTATCCAACACAAAATTTGTAAAAAAATTAGACTTTAGTAGCTACGTCCAAAAATCGTAAAATATTTTGCTTTATTATCACATCCTCACGCACACAGCCAGCATCACTGGATAACTCCTTTGGTTGCTTGAAAGGAATACAAAGAGCTTTAGCTCCCATAGCAGGTGCCCCTGGCTCTATAGCCTCTTCCCTATATAAGGAACAATCACATGAGATCATGTCACATGATCATCATACACTGTACCTGGTACTCATTTTCTTTATTTTGACCTTCACATGATACCTCACCACAATAAGGGGACAAAATAATAGTATTTGGCAGTTTTATGACTATAGAATATGAGCAAAATACCCTCATAATGGCAGTATATAGTTTTTGACTATTAAAGCCATGTACATGTATGTATATAACAAATACGGTGCATAAATGTCTTGCATACAGAAACTTATACCATTTTCTTATCTAAACTGCTATAGAACTCATCCCAGTTATCAAGTACAGCAATGTGTTAATCCATTTCAGCCTTAGTTAACATGTCAATGCTACAAAGTACTTTCTCAAAATTACAAAGATACAAAAAGGTACAAAATTACCTTCTCATCCCTCTCTTTTTCTCAATCTCCCTCTCCCTATCTCTATTCTGCTCTCTCTTTCTCTCTCTCTCTCTCTCTCCTGTAGCTTCGTGAGTTCTGTATATATGCCCAGTGTGCTAGGATGACTGAGGACACTCCTCGCATTGAGGAGTGCATTCGATTGTTCAATGGTATCACCACATGGGTAGTCTGTAACATACTCAAGGAATACACTATACTCAAAAGAGCTGATATAATTGAGAAATTTATTGACGCTACAAAGGTATAACATACATGTACATGTATGTATATGTAATATATATACCATACCTTCGAGGTCTATATCAGTAATATGAGACCCGAGTCCCGAGATATCTTCCCTCGGCTTCACCTTTGGAAAGATATCTCGAGACTCGGGTCTCATATTACTGATATAGAGCGAGAAGGTATGGTACATATAATATATTCTATACTTACTGTAAGATCAAATCGCACAGGACCGCCATTGCACATTTTATGATTGGTAGTGACAACCGATGGAGTAAATCTAACTAAAAGAGGCCTGTTCTATTCATTAGGGTATCCTGATATATATGATATTATACTATATAGTCACTCTTGTTTACTTCTCTATTTTCTCTGTTTATTGTTCTTCTTTTCTTTCTCCAGTATCTTCATGAGCTCCATGGTTATTAATGCTATGCTGGCTGTTGTTGGAGGCCTCAATCATTTCTCAGTAAAGAGACTCCAGCAGACCTGGAGCAAAGTGGACAAGAACAAGAAAGATGTAAGGAGAGAGAGGGAGGGAGACAGGGAGGGAGGGAGAGAAAGAAAAATATTATTCATTATCCTCTACTCTTCCTCCATTAGGAGTTAAAGAAATGGACTAATTTCTTTTCAATGGATTTTAATTACTCAACCTATTGCAAGCAGCTTCAAGACCTCTCAGCAGATGAATTCCAGCAGCCAGCACTGTAAGAACTAATCACTGTCAACCATTAATAGTGTATATACATGTACTATATGTAGGGGCATCCTATTGAAGGATCTTGTGGCTGTCAATGGTCAGTCTAAAGACTACAGTGACAAATCTGCTGGACTGATAAGCATGTCTAAGTACAGGAAACTATGGC
>NW_003549582.1:2088-5427 GCF_000090795.2 Amphimedon queenslandica | reverse complement strand
GAAAAAACAGCCATATAGTAATTGTAAGAATTGTGTATTGTAAGATCTTTGCTTTCACTAGTGATTACAATGCGATTGCTGATGTCTTCATTTCTCAATTAATGGAGAGACTGTGAAACAACTAGCTGTCAAGCTGCCTCCAGTAGACCAGCTAATGGCCACTGCTAAGTAAGACATATGTAAAGTGAGACCCAACCCTTGGGAGTGATTAATAGCATGAGTGTAATGTAATTGTGAATGCTCAGTCAAATACCGAAGGACGCTTATTTTAGGGCTTTAAATTTTGCGAATTTTGCGATTTTTTGAAGATTCACGAAAATGAAATTATTATGGCACAAGGTGGCAGAGAGCATAAATTCGCGAAAATTAAAGCCACAAAATAGATTTTTAGGCAAATTTGCAAATTTTTCAGCCCTCGAAAAAAGGCGCCCTATGGTAAGCAATAGATAAAATCTGGTGATGCATATCATAAGAATTAGTTACTATTAGTCTATACATGTTAAATTTCACTAAATGAATGCATAATAGTAATGATTCATTTATTTTCTTTAAAATAATGCGTTTTATTTTCTTGTCACAATTTTTCTTTTTTGCTACAAAATGAAAGTCACTGAAGGACTCACCTCTTAAATTGAAATAAAGATGCCCATTTACATGAAGATATAAGCCCAACACATTGTGGTTAGAGTAATTAAACCCTGACAGGTCACAGGGTCAACTAAACACTATGCTTCCTTGATTTGATTATGGTACATGTACCCTAAAGGTTTGATAATGCACCCACAGAAACTTACTCGTGTACACTATCTTATGATTTCACCAGTTGTATACTCACAGCAGTGTTACTGGAACAACTTTCAATGTCTTTTTGATGCATTTTTGATGTTGCCTTTTATTCTGTTTATCACTTTCTCCTTTTCACTTACTTACAATATACATTAATCATTTGTTGATGAAACTGAGGTAAATAATGGTCTCCTTACATTTTTCAAGCTCTGGTTTCATTTTATTTATTTAGAGGACAAGACATCTGCTATCTTGGACTGGAAAACTGAAGAACTAAAATGATTGATAAAAGACACAAGAAAAGATAGCTAGATTTTAAGTGTGTCTATCAGAGAGATTATTAGACTATTACTATTATAAATTATTAATATTGCTATGACAAGTGAAAGTGAAAATGTACAAAAAGAAATTATTATTTTATACTGTAAAAGTTTTTATATTCTTCCAATATTATAATTTATTGCAGTGAAATAGATACAGTCGACTATTATAATAAATTAATAATTTTAATGAAATTTCATATCACACCCACATTTATTTATTTAATCAGCATGTTAAAGCTACAAGTGGTTGTCTTCTTGTTGAGTGTCAGTGAAGTTATTAGTCAATGTCCACCTTCCTCAGGTAAGACACTGGATGTGTATAATAACAACTGTATAGGTTTTTATAGGTATCTACCTGAGGTATAATGGAAACTGTTATCCTAATGGATCATATTTTTGGGATTATAGTATCAGACCAACTCCTTTAGAGTGTGGATTACCTGGTGCTACTCTAAATGGTGGACAATGGATTGGTCCTAATGGAGCAGTTCCTTGTGATGGTGGTAACAATGCAAATGTTCAATGCACCACTGGGCCTGGTACTAATCTCAGTGTTCACATACCTACCACTAACACTGACTATCTTGGGGCACCTGGTGATGGCTGGTACAAGTGTTGTCTACCCACTAACTGTTCAGATCCTAACACTAACATCATCTTTGCTAATATATTCAGTAAGAGGAGACTATAATCACTAACTGATGTAATAATTTTCATTTGTAGGATTTGCACAGATAGAATCATTTACTGCTGCTGATCTTCCTTCTGATATGACAGTATATCCTCAGGAATACAAACTGGATTGTACTAAAATTGGATATACTCTGTATGATATTAGTATGAGCATTGGTAGTACTACACTGGCTAGTTATACTAATTGTGATGATCAAAGTAACAATTGTCCTGGTATCACAGTGACGTTAGATCTAGTTAGTACTGACACAAGAAGATATACTGTTGATATCACATGGGATGGAATGACTGTCAGTAGTGGATCAAGCATTCAATCAACGATTGGAGATCAAACATATCAGTGCAGGGTAGTAGATAACCCTGATGGTTATGAAAACAGAATACGCAATGTAATTATAAAAGGTAAATAGATAACTTGTAATTATATGTGATCTCAATAAATTTTTGCATAATTTAGTACCAGACACTGCTCCCTCTTCTCTTACTGAGATCAACAAGACAGCTACCACTATCACTGTCAGTTGGATTGAACTTGATTCATCTGATGCTGATGGATATGTAGTCAATGTCACTAGTGACACAGACACTGTGCAGACATTACAGGTGGAAGGAAGTAGTAATAATGCAATCACACTGAATGGACTGAGAGGAGAAACAACTTATTTCATCACAGTCAGAGCCTATCAACAATTACTGGGACCTGCTGGAATAATCAGTGTTCTGACCTTATCAGGTATTACCTTAAGGAGACAATTATTAGCGTGTACTTATTTTAGCGATTTTCATGAAACTGACATTTGGCTGGTACTTAATTTAGCGTTTTTGATCATTTGGTATTAATAACTTTCAGAAGAATGAAAGGGGCAAGCCTAAGCAAGCTATAGATTATGTGCTGTGATCCACATGTATGAGCAAGCAAAGCAATTGCACAAGTCTAAATGCTCTAATACAGTAGAGCTTGTTGCATTAATCTTGCTTAAATTGCTTCATCACTGACTCTGCAGCCACATGTGAAGTTATCTTGCTTACAGTTAGAAGCAGTCACTGAAAGAAGAAGATTGTCATCTGCTTTGTTAACCTAGGCTAACTGCTAGAGAAGTCTTTGGACAGCAGTTTAGTACTATCTTGCTGACTGTTTGCTGCAAGTAAGCTTAGACTTGCTGACGGCCGCCATTTTATACATTGTGACCACACCCACTTTCAATTAAGAAATTAAAATTAGCGCGGACTTAAGTTAGCGATTTTTTAAAATCGCTAAAATTCGCTAAATTAAATACCCGCAAACAATTGTCTCCTTAAGGTATACTATGGGTGTGTGCTTATTACCATAGTAACTTTTGATGTGCTGTGGGTGTTATATGCCCATAACATGCATTTTTTATAGTACTGTTACTTGTTTTAGTAAACCAATGAAGCCATAGATAAGAGTAGGGCATGGGCCACTGGGCCAGATGCATTGTGGCCATAGTATAAGTAATATATATATCATACCTTTGAGGTCTATATCAGTAATATGAGACCCGAGTCCCGAGATATC
>NW_003549582.1:0-1624 GCF_000090795.2 Amphimedon queenslandica | reverse complement strand
ATATCTACCTGTCTGGCAGGTGTTATGGGCCTATAACACCCTCAAGAAAATAAAAGTGGTCTTGGGCTACGCCCTCAACTACTTTTCTTGCAGGTGTTATATGTTATACTTACTACTGCACTTTTAATGTACAAACATTGTTAATGCATTTCTAGTTATTAATTCAATCAATTGGACACTAGTCTCATCCATTACACAACTTAATAACACTCAATATCGTATTGATTGTCTCACGACTACTGATATAAATCCTAATTCAACTGATGTTTACTGGTTAGTGAATGGAGTAATGAAGAGTAACTCAATGTATACATCAATTGATGTCCTGACATACAACAACACACTACTGGTATATCCTGATCCACTGGGAGTGTCAGTTAATGTTACCTGTATAGCAATGATTAGAGGAGTCAACTACAGTCAATCTGTAATATTAAATGGTATGATTATACTTTAATCAATAGTAGATACCTTTGTCTCTTTTCTAGCTCCTAGTGGTCCTCCAAATAATATGAGAGTTTTTATACTAGCTGCTGACAGTATTAAAGTGAACTGGACCAATTCATCAGTAACTAATGGATATGTGATTGAGTATACTACTGGAGGTGTAACCAGAAATGTAGTATCTACCAGTGAAGATGAAATTGTACTAACAGATCTTTCACCAATGAGTACTTATACCATCAGCGTGTACTCATATCTAAGTCTTCCTTCAGTTAATAGTATAGTAACAGTTTTAACACTAGATGGTGAGTTGTCATTATTAATAGAGTTTAATTGATGTCTGTTATAGTTCCTGGTCCAGTAACTAGCCTCTCAGTATCTAATGTTTCAACCACTGGTATTACAGTGAACTGGACTCTTCCCAGTAGTGACAACTATGTAACATACTACACCATCTCCTATACTCCATCTTGTCCCCAGTTATCATCAGCGAATGAGACCGTCTTTGTTGCTCCTTATCAGTCCACTACAACATACAGTTATACATTAATAGGTCTGTACAGTGGTATGAACTATACCATCACAGTCAAAGCTGGTAATGTACTAGGAAGATCTGAATTAAGCTTGAGCACATCAGTACAAACTGAAGCAATGAGTAATAGAATTTATTTTCTAAATAATTATTAATTATTTCTTTATTTTTAGTTCCTAGCGGTTGGCCGTCATCAATTCAAATCTTACGAGTTAATTCTACAGCTAATAGATTCACTTGGAATGAGGTCAATTGTTCTCAGCGTAATGGTCTAATCACAGGCTATACAGTTATTATCAGTAACAGTAGTATCACATATAGCCTCACCAGTACTGAGAGATATATCATATTAAATCATCTAGTATTTGGTACTGAGTATAACATCAGTATAGCTGCTGTCAATTCTGTTGGAAGAGGTCCCTTTAGTGATCCTACTGTAGTTGAGATTGGAATAGGTATGTAATTATTACTATATCAGTTCTGTGAGAATGTGTCTTTATTAGTACCTGGTCCAGTTGGTTCAGTATCCAGTATCATGGACACTACATGGGCTGTTATCTCATGGAGTGTACCTAGTTATATTCCATCAGACTATCCCATTATCACATATGAGATAGGATATCATATTCTTTGTGACAGGCTTTGCTG
>NW_003549581.1:3149-5427 GCF_000090795.2 Amphimedon queenslandica | reverse complement strand
TAGATGTTCCCTGTACTGTGTACTGCTCATGCTCAGATGCATGGTATAGGTGTTCCCAGTACTGTGTACTGCTCATGCTCAGATGCAAGGTATAGATGTTCCCAATACTGTGCACTGTTCATGCTCAGATGCATGGTATAGATGTTCACAGTACTGTATACTGCTCATGCTCAGATCACCTAAGTAAAGGAATGGAGCTACCTCAAATCAGGATTGGTATAGGACTAGGTGTGGTTATTGATGATGATTCATCCAATATTGTATTAACTTCAAGATCATCAATAGTTATATTAGGATTGTTCCCAGTAAAATTGTATTGAGTAGATGAACCATTAATATTGCTGTCGTTAACTAGAACTTTATAATACTTTATACATTGTTGGTTCTGTTGATTAGAATGAACTAAAAAATTACAAAAGAATATACACTATATACCCATGACATTATAATGAAAGACAGAGAGAGAGAATACAAGATAGAGTTAATTGTTTCACAATACATTATACTAAAGTATGTCCATCCTATACTACTGGAGAAGGGGAGTATTGATGTCTTTGAGTTGGTTTCAAGGTTTTGGTTTTGGTGGTATTGGAGGAGGAATATCCAGACCACCTAACCTAGTCATGATCAGCTCTTGAGTAGTGGACTTCCTCTGGAGAAGAGGGGGAGAGAGAGGGGTAGAGATAAAGGGTGTGTTACTCCATACAGTATAATGTGTATTGGCTTACATTGCCATTGACTGCTGCATGGACTACTCTTTCCTCAGTGGGTGGTTTATTCTTTGGTGTTCTCTTACCAGCTGCTATTGATAGATCAGCATACAATACTTTATGAGGAGCAGCTGGAGGAGGAATGGGAGGAGGAACAGACTAGGAGGAGAGAGAGAGGATGTATAAGATACCATTACATGTACATGTACATTATGATTACTTTGTTGTTAACTGATGCATATATACCACTGGTTGTTCTTGTGTTGGTGCGGCTTGTGGTCTCTTTCCTTTAGCAGCAATAACCAAATCAGCATACACTAAGTTGGAATCTGCTCAAACCATCTGTATGTCTTAAGTACATCAATATGTATTACAAAATGTATTAAAAATTAGGGGTGATTCTTGAGCCATTTTTCAGGAAAAAAACATGGGCTTTTGAGCATAATTTTGAAACATCATGACCCATGACGGGCCATAATGTTTTGAGATACTAATTAATTAATTAATCCTATCCAGTCTCAAGGTGTAGCCTTGAGACTGAATATGAGAGAGGAGAGAGTCACCCTATGTATACTGACAGTCATTGCGGAAGAGAAAGAGATGGATCCAAACTAGAGTCTAAACTACATACATAGCCAAGAATTTTACTTTGAATCATGACTGATATCAATAGGATCAGCCTTGATACATTCCTGTATCATAGATTTTGGGTCGCCTGCAAAGCAGTGAGTCTAGTATGTATGATACAATCATGATGACCATCCATGATACAACCATGCTGGAGTAAGGCCCTGGTTCAGCCAGAGCAAACAGACATGATTCAACATTGATGCCAGTCAGGGCGGTATCATAATAGACATCAGGCTTGAATCATTGATTTTGGGTAGTGGCCTGTATCAGAGATAATAATTCTTGGCCATGTACACAGTAACCGGCAGGATAGAGCTGATCACTAATCAGTCCATGGTGGGCTGGCTTATAGTCTGTGTCCTGGCAAAGATGAAGCAGACCATCTTCATGTCAGGAGTTGAGACACCAATCTAAAAGTGCAGGGGGAGGCTCATTTTCATTAATTCAATTATGTTTAAAATAATCCAAAAATATGGTGTGTTCCATCAGTTATACTAATAAACTCCTTAGCTAAATCAAAGTTATCAGTAATTTGCTTATGTAATAGTAAGCAATGAATTGAGGCAGCTGCTATAACACTAATAAGCTAGCTAAATTAATAGCATCCTCTAATAGCATGAGTAATTAAAAGTGAGGGCAGTGCCCCTCTTGCTGCCTTGCATCAAAATTAAGAGTGGGGGGGCTCTGCCCTTCATCAAAATTGGGGGCTCAGCCCCCCCTTGCCCCCCCCAGATCCACTGCATGGAAAAGAAGCTGAGAGCTGCCCAAGAACAAAAGGAGCAGTTGAAACTTCTGGCGGAGAGTGGAGCTGGAAGTGAATCAGTGGGAGAAATGGAAGCTCTGAAAAAAAGATCTGACGTTGCGGAAGGAGACCGATGGAAAGCGGATTGTCTGAGCTACGAAGGGAACTGCTCGAGGAAGAGCTACCACGTCCACGG
>NW_003549581.1:0-2266 GCF_000090795.2 Amphimedon queenslandica | reverse complement strand
GATTGAGGCTGGAGGGTCCCGCTAGATCCTTTTACAAGTACAAGTCTTACAGTGAGTCTGAGAAGAGGAGCTATGATGCTCTGAAACCAGCTCTTGTTAAAAGATTTACCCCTGTTCAACTGACAGCAGTACAGACCAGCAGGGGAGACAATTAAAGTTCGAATGAGTCAGCTGATGAGTATATATGCTTAGGAGTTGAGGAAGTTATTATATAAAACATGTCCCCCAACCTATCATGGGACTCCGAAGCAGAATTATTAGGCAAGAGGAGTGTTCTCTCTAATCAATCTGTTGTAGAAGGGAATTTCAAGGACTTGGTGTGTAAGGCTCGCTTGAAGAGGCAAAGTGGAAGGAGACAAACCTTGGGACAGAAGAGAAACCAAGGGGAAAAAAAAGCCTCCAAGCCTAGTGATGACTCTGAAGAGAAATAAAGGGGGCTACAAGTGCCATCGATGTGGCAGTACACAACACTTTATTCGTGACTGTCCATTCGAAGGATGGAGAGCAACAAAAGAAGCTAGGTCTTATTTTGTAAATGGTAGGTTCATTACATGTACTATAATCTTGTTATGTCATCACAACAAGACTGTAATGTCCCACCCTATGCCTCCCCTTGCATGATTAATATTGTGTTATGTCTGTGCATATGTCACTTCATGTAATAATGCATCTACGTTTGCTAAAATCTGTATAAACATTTGTTCCCTAATTAAGATTGGTTTAGAACTTGCTCTTTGTGTGTCTTGTGAATTTTAAGATTCAAATTTAAATTTTAGATATTCAATTTTAAAATAAAATTCAATTTTAAATTTACAAGTTGTTTGTCCTAATGTTATCGTAAGATCATGTTAACTTGTATTCCTTTTCTTTTGATTAGGAGAGACTGATATAATCTGCCCTGCTAACTGTGATGGCCAGTCATGACCACATCCACGGCTGCAGACCGCGGCTGAACTAAAGAAACAGAAGTGGGAGGCCAGAGGAGAGGAGCTCGCTGGTTAAGAGAAGAGCGAGCTGGAGGCGAGGCTAGAAACCTGAGAAACTAGCTGGAATACACAGTGGAGACGTCGATCTCTGGCTCCTTGGACGAGACAGGGACCGAGTGAACGGTAGAAGGATGTCTTCCCATTCATGATGCTTAACAGTTACCAGTGCTGCCGCCCTTTAAAGAAGCGAAGGAGTATGCTGAAGAAGACCCGTTTGAGGAATGGGTTGACCGCTTCAAGGAAATGGCAGTCTAATGTAGATGGGACAACCATAAAAAGCTAGACGTCTAACACAGTTTCCATTGAGGCTGGAGGGCCCCGGCGCTAGATCCTTCTACAAGCCTTGCAGTGATTGAGTCTGAGAAGAGGAGCTGTGATGCTCTGAAAGCAGCTCTTGCTAAAAGATTTACTCCCGTTCGACTAACAGCAGTACAGACCAGTATGTTTCATTAGAGGAGACAAGGTTCGAATGAGTTGATGAGTATGCTTATAGGAGTTAAGGAAGTTATTCTATATATGAAGATTTTGAGTCTGGATTGCATAAGAAGCTGACTGGGATAGAACAGAACTTCGAGGAGTTGGTGTGTAAGGCTCGCTTTGAAGAGGCGAAGTGGAAGGAGAAAAACCTTGGATGGACCATAGATACAACACTGGAGGTACCAATGAACGGTATGAACGGACACACTGGAGACGATCTCTGGCTCCTTGGCCAAGACAAGGACTGAGGGAGCGGTAGAAGGATCTGTCTCCCCCATTCATGATGCTCAACAGTTACCAGTGCTGCCACCCTTTAAAGGAGCAAAGGAGGATGCTGAAGAAGACTCTTTTGAGGAATGGGTTGACCGCCTCGAGGAAATGGGAGTATGGTGTAGATGTGACGACCATAAAAAGTTAACACAGCTTCGATTGAGGCTGGAGGGTCCCGCTAGATCCTTCTACAAGTACAAGTCTTACAGTGAGTCTGAGAAGAGGAGCTATGATGCTCTGAAACCAGCTCTTGTTAAAAGATTTACCCCTGTTCAACTGACAGCAGTACAGACCAGCAGGGGAGACAATTAAAGTTCGAATGAGTCAGCTGATGAGTATATATGCTTAGGAGTTGAGGAAGTTATTATATAAAGCATATCCCCCAACCTATCGTGTGACTCCAGAAGCAGAATTATTAGGCAAGAGGAGCATTCTCTCTAATCAATCTGTTGTAGAAGGAAATTTCGAGGACTTGGTGTGTAAGGCTCGCTTGAAGAGGCAAAGTGGAAGGAGACAAACCTTGGACAGAAGAG
>NW_003549580.1:3881-5432 GCF_000090795.2 Amphimedon queenslandica | reverse complement strand
TTCGATATGACTACTTTCAAAATAAACACATTACATTATACCAAAATATAAACCTGAGTGTGTAAGTGCATCCATCAAGTGATGCACTTGTAAATAACTCGTTGAAATTGTTTATCCTATAACTTGCAAAATCAGACACTTGAAAGTGCTTCGTATCTTTCTTTTCTCTGGCTAATTTCTTTGTCAGTATAGATAAACATTCATCAGTACCAGTCACCTACACAGAATAAATTGACTATTGAGAACAATGACACTATAGCTTCTCTTTTATTAAATCATTTGCACACATTATTTCTCGGGTCCAAGTATCTCTGTAACTTGAAGCCAAAAGGTCCAAATTGTAATGCTAGTTGATATAATTAAGGCTTTTATACGTACCTGTATCATACCCATCTTCTGGTCATGCCCAATGTCTGCAAGCTTACTACTATTGTACTATCTATTTATCTGTCAATGATCTAATGTGGTAGCTTCATTTTCAATGTCAGTGTGGTTGCAGTGAAACAAAATGTCGACTGCGAAGGCTATGAAATGGTAGCAAGTTTTGATCTTACTTGCAGAAAGAAAAGACTGATATGTTATCGAAGCAATTCTCTATCAGCAAGAAAGTTATGAAAACAGATAATAAGTTTTTCATTGTCTCTTATTATTGTTCAATGACAGCATAGATACAACTACATGCAGTGACTCACTGACTACTTTATAGCCTTGTGATATGCTCTACACAATCATGCATTAGTATCAAGATTTGCTGTTATTATGCTTCGCTTGCTTAGGCTTGCCTTTTAATGTCTTACATTCGTCTAGTGAAGGATAATATTTCCAAATATAATAAACAGAATTTTGTACTTATGATAAGTCACTTTAACATCATGCACAATTTAGTAAAAATAACTATTTTCATATCAACTTACTGAAGGGTTCTCAGATTCAGCAGCACTTCCAGTAGCCATGGCATTGAATTCACTACATAATAAATATATATATATATATATATATATATATATATATATATATCATTAATGAGATTCATAGATGAAATATATCATACTGTATAGCCGGAAAATTTGGCGGCCTAAAACATTGGCGGTTTTGTATCAAAACTGCCTAAATATAATATTGGTGGTCTCTTAATTTGGCGGTAGCGAGCATGCATGGAGTTCAATCCACACCCATGGGTGTAGTTATTAATTGAACCACGTGTGGCCAAATGGAGAGTGTTGTAGGTACATTTGAAATTTCCAGCTTTATTAGAGGGCACCACACTTATAAAAGTATATGGACACCCATACTGAAGGAACAACTAGACTGCATTAGAGAAGAAAGCAATCCCAAGGATCGATATGCAGTAGCCGTGCTGAAGAATGGAGAAATTGTTGGGCACGTACCCCGCCGAATCTCAGCCGCTTGCTCACTTTTTATTCATCGGAAAGGCAAAATCACTTGTGTTGTCACTGGACACAGACATTATAGTGTAGATCTTCCCCAAGGTGGATTTGATGTACCTTGTCATTTAATATTTAGTGGCAAAATGAAGATATCAAGAAGATG
>NW_003549580.1:0-3374 GCF_000090795.2 Amphimedon queenslandica | reverse complement strand
CATCCCTTAATCTTCAATTACAGAATCTATTGCTTTTGAAATGCCTGATTTACGAAACCCATTAATGATGATCTCAGGATGTGCTTGAATATACTGCCAAGCAGACAAAATCCATCCGAAACTTTTATTCTTCATAATTGGAGTAGACACATCAACCTTAACTTCATTTATAGGAACTTCATTTTCCAACTTTGTCTGTATTTCACTTGCATACTACATCTGAAATGACTACTTTATTTGATCTTTGAATGGCTTATTTACAGAAACATCAAGAGGTTGGAGATGTTCTGTATAGTTAGCTGGAATTTGAACAGCAATGATATTGTGCTTTTTAAGAAGTGAGAAAAAACCAGGTGTGGATTGTCCACAGAAACAATCAAAAATTGCCAAAGCTGGATGACTTTTTTCTAGCTTCAGTGCTGCTCTCTTTTCATTAAGGTAGAATACTATTAACTTCTCAACATAACTCTCCATAGTCTCTCCATTTGACCAATGATTCTCACTATGCCAAAGATCCCAGCCTTGAGGAACAGCTGTAACTGTGGGATGACAGCGTGTTGTCTTCCCTTGATAAATAATTTCAGGTGGCATGAACTCCCAAGTCAAATAAGCAGCCAGCACAGCTGTCACTTGGCGCTTATCGCCACTATGGGCAACAGGGATCATCTTCTCAACACTCTGGTTCATTGTCCACTGGCCTGTTGGTACTAACTGTAATCCTGTTTGATCCCAATTGAAGATCATTGCTGGTGGAATGTCATTCATGAGAAC
The DNA here is from genome assembly GCF_000090795.2 of Amphimedon queenslandica. Lineage (NCBI taxonomy): Eukaryota > Metazoa > Porifera > Demospongiae > Haplosclerida > Niphatidae > Amphimedon > Amphimedon queenslandica. The sequence continues at coordinate 2,603 of NW_003549580.1, read as the reverse complement.
TTAAGCTTGAATATCAGCTAGGAAGTCTCCTTGAAGTTCCTTTAAGCGATAGACTGAGACTTTCCCCGCAATGGAGTACTTCCTTTTTGAATACCCCATCCTACCTAACAAAGACTTACACCACGATTTAGTGATTTTAATATGACCACCATGTTCCACCAATAGGCGACGATCTCGAGCAGCTACTATAGCCTCAGCGGCACACATGACATTGGTAGTTTTAATGGGGGCATGGAATTCTCGTTGACCTTTGATGTAGTCTTGCACTGCTATATCTAACGCCTTATCAAGCAAGAAGGGTCTTCCTTGGTGCTTAGTCGGCAATTCTTTAACTACAATTTCAACAATTGATCCTTCATTGTACTCTCTCTTCATCTCAGCTATCTTCTTCAAATACTCTGCTTTTAATCTTCTTGCTGTTGGCTCTGGTACTGTTTTATCCAATACTTGAGAGAAATGCTTTGCTGCTTTAGTCGGGCCATTCTCGTAGGCATACTTCCCTATTCGTGCTCGTTGCTCTGGTGTATAGTCATTATACTTCCCTCTTTGAGTGACTCCTGTCTTGTCTTCTTTAAGTAATTGTATCTTCTCTTGAACCTTTCTTTCGATCGTAGTAGACTCTTTCCTTGTATCACGACTGCAATACTTGAACAGCGCCATTTTCCTTTAATTACCTTAGATACGTGGAGCTCACATGATGAACCTATGTAGTAGCATTATTATTGACCGTTTTAATATTGATGGTTTTATTTTGAACCACCAATCTGCTAAATTTAATTCTCCGCCAAATTTTCCGGCTATACGGTATATAACACGGTAATATGGGTTAATGCACCCTCCACCTTGGATACTTTTAAATGATATGACCCTTGGGCCTTCAGCCCTCAGGTGATATCACTTCAAAGTACCCTCAATATCATCGTGTTGTATATTATACATATATTTATGTGGCTCTACCCTAAAATATAACGAAGTGTATATAGGCATCATGCACTTGAGCTCAGTGCCTATAGAAACTGTATAGCACTAGGCGGTATGTTGCAGATATTACATATAATTATGTACAAATTATGTGTGGTGACATATTTCATAATAAAGCTTATTAAGACTGAAGTATACTAGAGCAAGGTATAATCGGAATAATTTCCTGGAGTTCCATTAATAGTGAAAAAAAATTGATAATGCTTTTTCGCCCTTAAAATGGGTGTTCAGGTGGATCACAGCTTGATTGAGCCACACCTTTAGCTACATTGCAGCCGCAGTGCAGCAAACATCCTGAAGCTTCTTTTCATTCTCAAAACCCTCACTAAGTTTCACTTAATCTATTAAAACTGTGACTTACAGATAGACTGTCGCGAGGCTATGTACTTGGTGCTCCAGTTCATTCATTCATTCTGTCCAAGAAGCAACTGTTACATCTACATTTAGGTGTTGTGCTTTTAAAAGGGCAAGCCCTACACAGACAGAACTTGTCCATTCAATTGAAAAAGTTACTTTCTGCTGCTTTATCATGTCACAGATTGTAGTGCAAGGCATAAAAAGCCAAAAAACTGGCCAAATGTAATAGGTTCTCCTATCATTTCATTATGCTTCCAGTAGCAGGACTAACTAGTACCTCTAGGGGGACACTAAAAACTTTTCTTAAAAAATGGTAAGGTTTGGACAAACCCATACTTTGCTCTTTCAAACATCCTACGACAAAGAATTAAAATGCATTTCAGAATGTGAGACATAATTGACACTGCAATATGTTAATTAAATTAAAGCAATGATTTGTCACGATTAAATTATTTTCTATCATATAGGGTTAAATAACTATTATTAATAATTAACTACTGACACGTGGTTAAAATGGCAGAAGCTGCTACTCCTTCTTAATGTTCTTTGCCTGGTGGAAGAGTAAAGTTTGGAAATTTTGTGGATTTAAAGTTGAAGAAAATGAAACCAAAAGGAGGTCTTTTGACTATTGGAAGAGTGAAAAAGTCGCCTGCCATATAGCAGGAATACTAGTAATTTGTTTTACCATCTACATGTACATGTATGTAACAACCACCGAGGGACTATGGGAAGATTGCTCCAACCACTGCCAGTGAGACTACTCCTGCATCTAGCAGTAGCACTAATCAAACTATTCTTACTTCTTTTATTAGAGATCTAGTTCTAACTGTTGTGAATGGTGGAACAGGCCTACTCATCTCAGTATTTCGCCCAGTATACATGTACATGTAAATGTCATTATTGCTCAATCGCAGAAACACTGACATCTTGCTTCTGACATGAATTCCCAAATGTTTGACGTGCTTCTGATATGAATTCCCAAATGTCTGATGAGTTACCATTATCAACAAATGCAGTTCAATGTCACAATTGCTTTGGTAAATCTTTTCGTAAATTACTGTTAAAAAGAGCAATGATGGCGACCTACTGCAAAGATGCTAACTAATGTGTTGAAATAATGGCTATTCAAAAAGGAATTAGGACACAATGTGAGGATGATACACCTATTGGTTGTAATAAGTGTGCACAGCAACAAAACAGCGCAAGAAAGAGCGGCTTTGTTGTTTACCAGATAATGATGCTTTGGGACCACCAGATAAAAATGA
>NW_003549578.1:2406-5442 GCF_000090795.2 Amphimedon queenslandica | reverse complement strand
TACAAGTGTATTGGTAGGTAGTACATGCATTTGTTGAAGCAACTGTTTCTTTTGTGAATATATCATCATGATTGTTAGACGTAACACAGAAAGTTCCTTGTGACTTGTCATTCTGTTGCGATCTCTTCCTTTCCCTTTGTTTCTTCTTACATTTCAATGTACATAAGTGTATTATAACAATAACACCAGTTATTAGACCAGAAGAGGATAGTAGTGAATAAAGATAGACACCTTTAAAAGTATCACCATTATAATAGAGCACTAAAAGAGGGAAGAAAACCATTGCCATTACTGTGTTAACTATTGGATATACTACTAGTGGTAGTAACTGCTTGCTAAGTGTTTTCCATTTATTATTAGTGACCAGTAGAGACTCTGCTTCATTGTCATCTTGTCTTTGATGATGTATTCTTGATCTTCTGATTGTTACAATAAAAATAATGACAACTAGTATTGATATAATATTCCTACTATACTATAACCAAGTATAAAAACATAATCATATTTCTTTTTTCCCTTCATAAATGTAATAATATTATGCATTTCTTGTGTGCAGGTATCAAAACTGGCATAGGGGATGCACACAGCTATGGCAAGAGGGAGGACTAATGACATTATGATTGCAATTGGTTCCAATTTCTTAACGTTTTTCAGCTCCTTGAGGTGTACAATGCAAAGATGGAGTATAATAGTTAGTCAGAAGGTAAAAACTAGATTAGCACAATAGACAATATGTCAAATAACTTCAGTTGTTGCTTTGTATGTGTTGGAATCATCATATCTAGTTGACATAAACAAAGATAGCGAATACACTAACATTGCAATCAGTTTGTACAATATCAGTCTTTGTACAATATCTTTATAGAATCTACTGACTATTGCAAAGACCAGTGCCACTGTACATGCTATTGCTCCTAGACCACCAAAGACTCCTTCCATTATGATGATTGTATCTACAATTTTCAAATCACCACAGGTAGGGGAGTTGCTGCTATTGCTATCCATCTTAATTCAGTGAAGGAAGAGAAATAAAGGAGGAGCTGCAAGTACAAATTTGCTGTCTAATGCACATTCCATCTAGTCACATGAGCTATTACCATAACAAAGGAAATGATAGAGTAATGGCCATGTACTATTGTGCAGACCAAAATCAAATATTTTTTGAGAGCAATATTTTGTTAATCCTTATTACTGACCAGTAGAGACTCTGCCAGTCTGGACCAAAGCTAGATCTAGAAACTAACACACATCTGTATTAGTTTTAGATTCTAAAATATTTTTTGGTAAAACGTAGCTGTTAGTCTACAAAAAATTCTATTTATTAGGTTTGTGCTCAATACTAATTGTAATTAAGTCAGTTAATTGGCAGTGTGAATAGCTGATCATCAGTTGTCAAACTTGACTCATGTACGAGTGCATTGGTAGGTAGTTGGTGCATTTGTTGAAGCAACTGTTTCTCTTGTGAAGACATCATCATGATCATTAGACACAACACAGAAAGATCCTTGTAACAATTTGTTCTTTTTTGTTATCTTCTTTTCTTATTGTTTCTTCTTACACTTTAATGTAAATAGATGCATTATGACAATAATACCAGTTATCAGACCAGAAGAGGTTATTAATGAATTGAGATACACACCATTAGAAATATTACCAGTATAATAATAGAGCACTGAAAGTGAAAAGAAAACCATTTCCATCACTGTATTAACTATTGGATATACTACTAGTGGTAGTAACTGCTTGCTAAGTGTTTTCCATTTATTATTAGTGACCAGTAGAGACTCTGCTTCATTGTCATCTTGTCTCTGATGATGTAGTCATGATCTTCTGATTATTACAATAAAAACCATGACAACTAGTATTGATATTATGAAGTATAATATTCCTACTATACTACAGCCAATAATAAAAGTGTAATCATAATTTTTTCCTGAGGCTTTTTTTGCAAATATGATATGCACTGTCTGTGTGTAGGTAAATCTAGCAAAGGGGATGTAAAGAGCTATGGAAAGAGGAAGGAATGACGTTGTGATTGCAATTGGTTCCAATTTTTTAATTCCTTGAGGTGCACAATACAAAGATGAAGTACAATAGTTAGCTAGAAGGTAAAAACTAGATTAGAACAATAGACAATAAGTGGAATGACTACAGTCATTGCTTTGTATATGATGGAGTCATCATCTAGGTGACATAAACTGAGATAGTGAGTAGATTAACATTGCAATCAGTTTATACAATATCAGTCTTTGTACAATATCTTTATAGAATCTACTACTATTTCAAAGACCAGTGCCACTGTACATGCTATGACTCCTAGACCACCAAAGACTTCTTTTATCACAATGATTTTGGTAACTGCATCTGTGCCATCACAAGTAGTGGTGTTACTCTCATTGTCATCCATGTCTTGTAGCTTATCTTCAGTAACAAAAGAGGAGCTAGCTAGTACAGTTTTGCTATCGAATGCACACACTCCACAAGTTGCTTACACTATTATAGCATAACTATTATGATAACATGACTATAGAGTAAATAGTCATAGTGGTTACAGTTGAATTGACGGATGAAGTACAAACCAAAAATTGAGTGTCATTGTGTATACACAAATGTAAAGAAAACATAAGACTGTATATAATTTGGCAAGTAATAAAGTTATGATTATGACTTGATTTATGCATGAGTGCATGTATTACAGTACTCTACTAGTGGTAGACTCACATGATTAACTATCAAAACTATAATAGCTTTGATGTGAGGCATGTGATTACTTGTGTAAAGGCTTTGTTATCTATTATAATAACAAGGGAAATTTCACATCATGCATTACCATACTTGTCAGAATAATGTTAGAGACATGAAACCATATCAATTAAATAAGTTACTATATTAAATAGTTAAAAAGGTAAGTGTTAAGTTATAGATAGTTGAGTTGACAACTCATCATCAGTGACACTTGATGTATGAGTGTACTGGTAGGTAGTACCTGCATTTGTTGAAGCAACTGTTTCTCTTGTGAAGACATCATTGTGATGA
>NW_003549578.1:0-1944 GCF_000090795.2 Amphimedon queenslandica | reverse complement strand
CATTGCTATCCATGCTTTTTGATAGCTGTCTTTTTGATAGAGATAATGACAACTTAAATGTGTCACCTGATTTATCAATATTCGGACAAATTTTACAAAAATTATTAAAGAAAATTAATTTTTTCGGAGTTTTACGGAGAAAATTCATAATTTTTAAACATTTTTGTAAAATTTGTCCGAATATTGATAAATCAGGTGACACATTTAAGTTGTCATTATCTCTATCAAAAGACAGCAATCAAAAAGACCCAGCTGGTGATAGTTAGTTTTATAGTTTAAGGACAGGCCTACAAAGTTATGATAGTGACTTTCTATAAAACTATTGTTTCCTGCCGTGTAGAAATAACTGTACGAACATTGATGAATTTGTCCATAGTATCTCTGATTTGTCCGAATATACGTATATACGTAATTTCAGACACCCTGCTTTGAGAGCTGATAACTTTTGGTGCACTCTTGCTAGAGCTACAATTATTTTTACGCAAATAAAGTACAACTATTACTATATATAATATTCTGCAGTTTCATGAGATGGCAAAGTATAGTTTTCCTAAAACAAGACTTAACAAGTGTCCGAAAATGGGTGGTGCCCGATAATTGATAATTAACTCTAAATATTAACAACAAGCGTAACAGGGTAAAAAATATTCCTATAATTGATTTCACCACCTTGCAAATACAACTTGGTCATTATTAAGACTTATAGAGGTTCTCTCTACCTTATAATGCCTCTAGAGAAGTCTTGACAGTATCTCTATGCAGGGGCGTAGCTGGACCTTGGGTGATGGTAGGGCAAGGAGACAAAATGGCGCGCGAAGCGTGCTGCGATTTTGGCCACACCCCTTTTACGTAACAAAATGGAAGCATTTTCCTGCAAGCTGAGCGAAATCAGAGTGAAATTATCATTGTAATAGCTTTAACAAGCGTAACCAGTGTAAAAAATATTCCTATAATTGATTTCACCACCTTGCAAGTACAACTTGGTCATTATTAAGACTTATAGAGGTTCTCTCTACCTTCAAATGCTTCTAGAGAAGTTTTTAAACAGTATCTTTATGTTCCCTTGCTGTTAGAAAGCTCTTAACTTTGTCCCATGTGTAAGCCGCCATTTTGTTTTCCGTGACCACACCCACTACGTAGGGAGCGTGGGCGGGTAGTTGCTAAGGCTTGTTATTTCTCCAATACAACATGTATAGAAGAAATGTAAGTGTGGACATACAAATATACCGTGATTTTCAGGTTGCTTGACCCAATTTCTTACTTCCTGCTCACGTGATATGTATTATTAGTATGGAGAAAGTCATGTGATTAATGAGTTTGCTAGGTCAAGCAACCTGCAAAGCACGGTATATACTATATCCCAACTGAGTTTGACACCAGCCGCTTGGAATTTGAAAAATGTAGTCATATGTCACTGATGACGTATTATAATGATATTCATAGAAGCTTGGCCGACATTTTACAGCTGCGATATAGGCCTGTGTTTCACTCTTAAATGGGCTTTGTTTGTTCTGATAAGCAGTACAATAGCTGCTGGAGTCAACTAGTCTTCATAAAGCCCATCATTATCAGAAGATCTAGCTCTGTTAGCTTTTAAAAGCAAGAATTATCAGTTTGGGCGCTCGACCACATGTTCTTATGTAAACTATGATGTAGATAAATTGTCATAAAACGTCATTTTGGTATGCCATTGGGTTTATAGGGAGAACCTGGTTCTCAGGGTTCCCAAGGGCTGAGAGACCCAAGACCTGAGATCGTGTGATGGCATTGGGCGACTAAGAACCTATGAAAGTCTCATCCTTGATGGACGGTAGACTAGGATCACCTTCTGACGACTGCCCTGACAGAATGTAAGTTTAATAATAATAATAATAATAGTAATGATGATGATGATAAAATATATTTTTATCATTCATCAATCAAGCTTGACTATAATTTCTTTTT
>NW_003549576.1:4549-5446 GCF_000090795.2 Amphimedon queenslandica | reverse complement strand
TGTTGTTACATTCAGTTGCATACATATGGAAGAATGAAATCTGAAAGATTGATGATGGCCTTTCTAAGTCAATTAGTACAACCACTGTTGATATTTTGTCATAAAAATATAGATTGTTTTGTATTGGGCCACTTTTATCATCTTCTGATTTTTTAGGTGCCTCTGTGAACGATGGAGCAAGTGAATAACTTCATTGGAATGTATAATTGTAATAATAAAAACAATTTTTGAATTAATTAAGGTTAAAGTAACCATTGTACATCTCTCTCTGTAGGTTAGACTTGATCACAGTTATTGAAAAGTAATTCACGCGGAATTTGAGTTGATTATCATTACGACTTTATGATTGGATCATTTCCAGTGGAACAGAACGATGCTGTTTATTTTTTTTTGCATTATTGTATTTTTAATATTAAAAATTATTTTGCAATTAAACAATCTCTTGAACAGGCTACGCAAGCATAAAAAAAATTACCAGACTGGCAAGCAAAATGAAATAAGCACATTAAACTGTGAGGCTAATTGCAAACACTTCTGAAATATTATTATTAAAATTGTCTCTTTATAAAATAATTTTTGATAGCTTACTGAGAATGGTAGCAAAGGCAGAGATATTATGAAAAAAAAAATTCACTTCCTCTTCCTTAGAAATAATACGCCATCTTTGATCTTGTGTGATTTCTGGATACCTCTGTATATTATAAAACTGGCGGGAAATATTAATTGCAAGGTGGGGTTAAGTTATGACGTCATATTAGTCAAACCATTAATAAAAAATGGCCACCAGTATGTACTTCCTGACTATTGTTTATTTAGCTGTTTCATCTGGTGAATGCAGGCTCTACGAAGCTGTAAAGCTTGCAATCGTGGTGTAATGAAGGCAAACACTCAATCAAG
>NW_003549576.1:0-2677 GCF_000090795.2 Amphimedon queenslandica | reverse complement strand
ATTTGTTAATAGAAAAACAACAATGTTTGTAATGCGATCTTGATATCGCTATTATGGACTACAGCTAGCTTGAATGATGACATCAGTAACTATAAATCTCTAACTTGTAAGCTTGGAATACCAAGATATGGAGACACAAAAGACAGAGAAACAGAGGGCAAAAAGAAGGAGTGAATTGTAATGGTAATTTAAACTTTTAACAGAACTATGGATTATCAGTACTCCTTGATAATAAGTTTGACACATAGTGATACTACTAGTCAATTGTATTCATGTACATGTACTTGTGCTTTACTCAACCAGTGAGTCAGTGACATACACACTTTAGGCCTGTGACAATGACTATTACAAATACCAAGAAACCCATTAACTCAGATACATGCATGCTACGTATATCACTTACCATATAATTGCTTTGCCCAATGCAACCCAGCAATTAAATGTTTCATTGTTTATGTTCATTTTGACACATCCTAATAATAAATACAAAAATGAATAATTCAATGCAAATGGAACAAGGTCTTACAGCTTTTTGTTTGCAAAAATGAAAGTAGTTCACTGTATCAAGAGCCGGCAGACGGTGAGGCACACAGAGCAGGTACTTATCGTGGCAGTGAGAGCAGAGAGATGGTGACGCTGTGGGTTCAGGGAGATGGTAGAGAGCAGCGAGATAGTGTGGCAGTGAGAGCAGGTTAGTAGTGTGGCAGTGAGAGCATGAAGATGGATGGAGAGTGACAGCAGTGAGATTTTGCAATGAGAGCAGAGAGATGGTGTAACAGTGAGAACAAGATAACAGTGTGAGCAGGAAAAGTAACAGTGTGAGCAGTGTGTAACAGTGTGTAACAGTGTGTAACAGTGTGAGCAGGAAAAGTGTTACAATGAAAACAGGGAGATGTATGATAGCAGGAAAATGGTGAGGCAGGAGAGGAGGGAGACAATGTCGCAATGAAAGCTGGGAAATGGTGTGGGTATGCCAGTAGGAAGATGGTGTGGCAGAGAGAGAAGCAAGAAGGTGTAACAGTAACAGTAGGAAGCTGGCTTGGCAGTGAGATAAGGGAGTTGTGGCTGTGAGAGCAGAGAAAGGGAGTGGCAGTGAGAGCAGGGGAAGGTGTGGCAGTGAGAGAAGAGAGATGGTGAGGCATTAAAAGCAGATAGTTGGTGTGGGAGAGAGAGCAAGGAGATAGTGTGGCAGTAAGATCAGGGAGATAATGTGGCAGTGAGAGCATGGACATGGTGTGGCAGAGAGAGGAAGAATTTGGTGTTGCAGTGAGAACATTGCAATGGTGTGGCAATGACAGCTGGTAGATGTTGTGGCCGTAAGATCTGAGAGATTGTGAGGCAGTGAAAGCAGGAAGATGGTGTGGTAGTGAGAGCAGAGAGTGTATATAGCAGTGATAGCAGAAAGATTGTGTGGCAGAGAGAGAGGGTAATAGTGAGCAGTGAGTAGGTGTGGCAGTTAGTGTAGGGAGTTAATGTGGCTGTCAGAGCAGTGAAATTTTGTCGCAGTCACAGCAGGGAAATGGTGTGAATGACTGCAGGGAGATTGTGTGGCAGTGAGAGCAGTAAGATAGTGTGGCAATGTTATTAAAGACAGGTGTTAGTGTTCCAGGGAGAGTTGTGAGATGGTGTTGCAATAAGAGCAAGGGGATTGTGTGGCAGTGAGAGCATGTAGATGATGAAGCAGTGAAAGCAGGAAGTTGGTGTGGAATTGAATACAGCTAGATGGTGAGGCAGTGGCAGCAGGGAGATGGTGTGTCAGTTACAGCTGGCAGATGGTGTCAGTGGGAGAAGTGATATGGTGTAGCAATGAGAACAAGGAGGATGTTGGCAGTGAAAGCAGGGAGTTTCTGTTGCAGTGACAGCTGGCTGGAGCTATTGTTGTAATGAAAGCAGGCACTTGGTGTGGCAGTGAGCGAAGGGAGATGGTCAGGCAGTAGAAGCATTGAGATGGTGAAGCTGGCTGTCAGAGCAGAAATACGGAGTAGCAGTGATATCAGGTAAATGGTGAGGCTGTGAGAGCAGTGAGATGGTGTGGCTGTGTGAGCATGAAAATTGTGAGGCAGTGAGAACAGGGAGGTAAGAGGCTATGAGACTAGGAAGTTGGTATTGCAGAGAGAGCAGAAAGATGGTGAGGAATTGAGAGGTGGGAGTTAGCGTGGCAAAAAGAGAAGGGTGATGGTGAGGCAGTGGGAGTAGGGAGATGGTGTGACAATAAGAGCAGAGCGATTGCGTTGCAGTGAGAGATGGACATGGCATGGTAGTAAGTGCAGGTAGATAGTGTGGCAGTGAGAGCAGGGAGATGGTGTGGCAATGACAGCAGGGAAGTGGTGTGGCAGTGAGAGCAGGAGCAGTGAGAGGAGTGAGAGAGTCTGCGATGAGAGCAGAAAGATAAAGTGGCAGTGAGAGCAGGAAGATAGTGTGGCTTAAAAAATTTGGAGATGGTGTGGCTGTGCGTGCAGGAGATGGTGTGGCAGTGAGAGCAGGAAGATGCTGTGGCAGTGAGAGCAATGAGATGGTGCAATAATGAGAGCAGTGAGATGGTTTGGCCATGAGAGCAGAAAGGTAATGAGGCAGTGACAGCATGGAGATGGTGTGGCAGTGAGAGCAAGAAGATTGTTTGGCAATGAGTTGGTGTGGCATTGAGAGCTTGGTTGTAGTGTGGCTGTAAAAGCAGGAA
>NW_003549573.1:2658-5449 GCF_000090795.2 Amphimedon queenslandica | reverse complement strand
ATAAATAGTAACTAGGGTATATAATCTTACGAAGCAGTGCCAGATGCCGTCAATGTCGACTCCACTGTTATGAATGACCTCATCAAGATAGACTGCCAGTACCAGCTGGAGGTAAGCTGACTTCACTTTTGAATGAATGGCCCCACCCAGTTTCTCTTTATCAAGGACAACCAGAGCCTCTTGGAACGGGAACCAACTGGAGACGGTCTTAATGGCTGACACATTAACACCCTGAGGGGAGGGGCAGGAGGTGTGGTTAGGATTAAGTAATAGATACTAACCTTACAGACGTTACTGAATAGGAAAATTTGAGCAACAAAAAAATTAAGACGTTCATTGTTGTCGTTAACTTTCTATAATAATAGTAATAAATTAATTATTGATATAATATTGACATACATTAGAGCAGAGTTCAGTGAGTGTTTTGTCATCAGTACTGGCTAATCGGTTCTTTGAATAATGAATAACATTAGCGCCCTCATCCAAACGAGTGTGATAAAAAACACCCTAAAATAATAATTGTTATTACGATTATTTTTTATTATTATTGCTACCAGATCCTTCGTAATAACTTCTTCACAAATCAAATCTAAAAATGTCATTGAAATAGAAGTATTAATTATGTACATGAACCTTGTAAGGCTTCTTCAGGATGTCCATCAACAAAGCAAAGGGTGGAGAGTAGCTCCAATGAAGCAGTGTCCTATTCACAATATGTCAATGGACGCATTCACATGTCATCAACTGTATGAGCTACTGCCCAGATCACTCACCAGGTGTATTTTTAAAGTGGGGGTGGAGTCCCTGAGGATCTTAAAGCAAAACTTTACCAGGTCCTTGGCAATTTCACTAAAATAAAAGATTAATCATGAACTGAATCCAATCAAAATTGGATTTTTAAAAGTTACTCAGAAATGAGGCCAAAGTCCCTGTACTATAGTACAGGGACTTTGGCCAAATTTCACCAAAAAGGCAAAGAAAAGAATTCTGCCTTTTAAAATGACTAGGATAGTTAAATGTTACATAAATTTTAGAAAGTTTCTCTAAAACATTCTGTACTAAGGTGCTTCATTAGGATGGGTCAATGTCTTTATCAATTAATAGGTTCTTCATTACCTTTCATCTTTTACTAATGCAATGAGGAAACTTTCAACACCAAGGCCTTGTCCAAGCTATTAATAATAATAATAATAATAATAATAATAATAACAAACTCCACCCCTCACCTTATTAAAGTATATTTTCATAAATGCTTCTTTTGCCATATAAAAGTGCGAGTGATGACTCTTAATTAACAAAAACTGTCTCAAAACTTCGGAAACTCCTCGCAGCAATTTAACTCTCTCCTCATCTCCAGACTCAACAGCAATAGAAATATAACCAACTAGCAAATCAATAACCTATTAATAGTAACAATAATCTATTAATAGTAACAATAATCTATAAATAGTAACAATAATCTATTAATATAGTAACTGCTCACTCACATGTGCATTGCGTAACATCTTCCCACGAGTCTTTAAGTTATAAGGTGATTTAACCTTCAACCAACAGACCAGTTCTTTAAGTACAGCGACCAGCTCCACTAGCACAGGGTCACCATGGGTCCCCTGCCAACGATACATAATGTACAGTACATGTGCTACAATGGATACCGGAAGCTTTGGTAAATATCTCATTAAAACATTTTTAACACTTTCAACGTAATAATGCCAGTGGACCAGGTCTGGTCTGACCTATAGGGGGAGAGAGAGTGAGTCAGGCCAGTAGAAGAGGCCAGTGTCATACTTCATCAATTTTAAATGAATTTTCATTTTGAACTTTGTCCTGTAATGACTCTTTCAGTGTTACCTAATGAGATACCAGCAACAGACACCACTACTGGTCCTGGAGTAAGACAAGAACACACTGACCTTCAGTCCTTTGCTACCCAGAGCTCTTTTAGTACTGATCTTTGTCAACCAGGTAGGGTCACCATCTTAACAATACACATGTACATGTAATAAGATTATGATAATAATGTGTTGGTTACCATCAACATATAAGTATCTTTTCTTATCATCAATTCCTTCATGAATCAAAGTAACATTTGAACCTTTTAATACACTTTTATCAGCAGCTGCCACTGACTAATAATAACAACAACAACAACAACAATAATAATAATAATAATAATTATTATTATTATTGTCAAATACAGCTTACACTAGTAAGAGTGAATGTGTAATATTTAGGATCCACATCATCAATGGAGCCAATTGTCAACTGTTTAATAAGAAAATGTATTTAAAAATGTAAAAAATATATAAAAATGTATCTACCTTAAAGTTGTCTCCTGCCATGAGGTACATGTGAGTGGGTAAATGTCTCAATAAATACTTTCCTCCTGATTCAATAGAACCACCTGCACACATAGTGTATTGATTAGAGGTCCCACCCCTGACCCCTCCCACCACTAACCATCATAACGTTCTTCTTGTTTCACCAGCTGCCACCAACAATCCCCAGACACTGGGGGAGGCCTTGGGACAGGAAGGACCCTCTTCTTTTTAAAATAAACTAGAGACACCAACAATAATATTATTGATGATAATAATAATAATAATAATGATATTGATAATAATGATGATGATGATACCTTTTTGTTCGTTGTCATGTTCCAAACCAACAGCTGATAGGATGGTGTGTACAGTAGAGCCTTTAGCACACAAATAAGAATCAGTCCTAGCATTATGAAACCTAACAATACTACCACCCTATAAAGAATATACTGAGTAATATACTGAGTAAT
>NW_003549573.1:0-2023 GCF_000090795.2 Amphimedon queenslandica | reverse complement strand
TTTTGTATTATATCTAGTTTATGATAGTCTATGGTTCTGTTCCGCATTCTAGACACTCTGCAGAACGCTACGCGTTCGCTCCGCATACGTCTGTGTACGTTCCGTATCACTTGTTCCGCATTCTTCGTAGTGTTCCGCACGTTCCGCATTTTAGTAACGACCCTTCTATAGGGCCGGCCGTTCGTAGTCTGGCCCCGCCTCTTCGTTGCGCGGGGGTGGCGCAGAAGAGTCTGGTGACACTGCTACAGAATTTGTGGCACTAAGCACAGGATTGAGCGTCCCAATCAGATTGCAGCACTCACGTGGAAGTAACTTTGTCAGGTGATAGTAGTGTGACTATAACTGTAATAAAATGGCTGCTAATGCAGTGCCCATGGATTCTGCTCTTGATTCTGCTATCGATGCAGCAGGTAGAAGGCTAGGATACGAAACAGTAAAGGAAGATCAGAGATATGTGATTAGATCATTCTTGGAAGGGAAGGACGTGTTTGCTTGCCTCCCAACAGGATATGGGAAGTCACTATGCTACTTTATTCTGCCACTAGTATATGATATTCTCCAAGGACACAGCTCTCCTTGGTTTGTCGAGATAGTAATTAGCCCTCTACAAGCCTTGATGAAAGATCAGGTCAAGTCATTACAAGATAAAGGTATGACAGCTGTCAGTGTTATGGGGAGAGAAGATGAAGAAACAAAGCAGGGAATTGTCTCCGGTAGATATCAGGTAGTATTTACCACACCAGAGCTGTTACTTCAAAATAAAGATTGGATTCATGTATTTCAAAGTGCATCACTTACAGAAAGATTGATCGCCATTGTTATAGATGAAGCACACTGTGTTAAAAAATGGTAAGGTTTTTGATTCTATTTCAGTGTAACATTTAATATAATTATTAATAGGGGTTCAAACTTTAGAAAAGAGTTTAGTAAGCTGGGAGATTTACGAGGATTTTTTCCATCACATTTACATTTCATGGCGTTAACAGCAACTGCATCACAGACAACAAGGAAAAGTGTAATCAAACTGCTCGGAATGCACAAACCTGTTCCAGCCCCTCCCATGCATGTAGATTGAAAGGTGTGGCATTCCATCATACTGGAATGATTGGCAGCAAGAAGACCGTGTGAGAAAGAAGCTTCACTTTTTCCTTACTAATCAGCAATATATGATAAACTTGCTGACAAAAAAAGTTGCTGCCTTTGTATATTTGAGATAGTATAGGTACTTTAGTGCCTATAACCCAGCAAGTTGTTGCTCTAGCGCTGCACAAACGAGCGACCTCAACAATTTCAAGTAAGTATAACTCTTCATCAAGTAAGATTTAGAGAAATCTGTTCATATTATTTGAAGGCCATGTTCTAATCTACTGAAAAATGCTACCAGCTATCTCTAAAGTGCCAACACAACGGAACTTTTCCATGAATCTCTTATGTATGGGATTGTACCGTCTGAATGGAAAGTACACAAGATAACACCTGTTTTCAAAGCGGGAGATACTCAATATGTAGAAAACTATAGACCAATTTCTCTGTTATGTATCCTATCTAAAGTTTTGGAATCAATCATATACGCTAAAATAATTCCATTTCTAAGTGATCTTCTCTGTCGTCACCAATTTGGGTTTCTCAAAGGTCGCTCAGCTGTCTCTCAACTACTTATAACTTACAACAACATAATGAGGAACTGTGAGAGTGGTCAATCAACTGATCAGGTCTACTTCGATTTTAGCAAGGCTTTTGACTCAGTCCCCCACTCGCTCCTACTGTATAAGCTATGGATGCTTGGTATCACTGGTCCTCTTTGGTGCTGGTTTAAGGATTATCTAAATCAGAGGATGCACTTTGTAGAGATTGAAGGTTGCTCCTCTCAAATGTTACCTGTTAGGTCTGGTGTACCTCAAGGGAGTATCTTAGGACCACTCCTTTTTCTTGTTTTTGTGAATGATATACCAGATGTTATCGATTCATCTCACCTGTTTTTGTTTGCTGATGACTCAAAGCTACAGAATGTCTCCTCTTTATC
>NW_003549572.1:4077-5450 GCF_000090795.2 Amphimedon queenslandica | reverse complement strand
TAAATGTATGACAAAACAGTTAAGTAACCTAGATGACCTGGTATTAACATTACTGCATACTTTTGTCCTATAGATATTGCATGCTTTTCTCTCATTTTGCTTAGCTTCAGCAAATGCTCCAATGTGAGTCAATGAGTTGGCAAGAAGATGATGACTAGAGAAGAGAGGGAGGGAGGTAGAGAAAGATGGATGGAGAGAGAGGGAAAGAGAGAGGGGGGAAGGGAAAGAGGAGGCAAAACAAGGAGAAAAGGGTACGATAAGATGTACATGTACATGTACCTTGTCATTACTAACATTGTGGCTATAGTAATTGATTGACTTCCATGAAACCTAATGAACAGATACAAGAACAAACATAGCCAGCCTTAGTTCTCTTGATTGGTATATACTAGCTCACTTGTTTTGTAATCTAAGAGCACTTTCCAGATATGCCTGACTTTCTTCATAATGACCAGCATTACTCAGTAGTAAACCAATGTCAATGTAATTAAAATAAATAATAACAGTTATGATACAAAATTTACAATAATTTTAAACAATACATGTACATGTGTATGATGAATCAAGAGAACATCGATAAAACAATACTTACATCAACATTAGACATTTCAGGATGATCCTCACTATGTGTTAACATTATTAGATACCTAACTCTATGCAGTAATCTCAACGCCACAACATTCCTCTCAGCCCCACAGCAATACTAAGCCAAACGGAACTATATAAAAAAAAATCAGTGATAGGCTTAGTCGTTGAAATTATCATGATCATGGTTTCCCATAGGATTTTGACATAATGCTCTCAGTGAATTTTTAAAGTTGTTCCAATTGTTGATAAAATATTGCGCAATGTGTTTTCCCAAAATTTAATCAAACATTGCAATGGTAAAATTTTTATTAAACATATAGAAGTTCTAATACTGTGTAAAAATTTTAAGCAGACTCTAATCAAAATTGGGATTTTTATAAATTTAAAAAGTTGCTTTAAAATTGGGCCAAAGACATGGTACATGGTATTTGGCCAAAATTTGCCGAATCTCTGTGTTTATAATTTTCAGATAACATGTCCCTATGTTGTACAGAAAGTCGAAGCTCATTCTGATCAAAATCAGATTTTCATTAATTTTTAAATTTTGCTAAAAATGGGGACAATACCAAAGACTTTGGTTATTGACCAAATTTTGCCAAAAATTGCTCAAAGAGAAATTTTTCTGATACATATACATGTCCTGATGATGTATCAAAGTTTGAGCTCATTCTGATCAAATTTGGACTTTTTATGAATTTCAAAGACTTGTCAGCTCATAAAGCATGCCTTTTAGCTCACTTAGCATACTTTATGGGGAACTAATAGTACAAAACATAAAAAATTTA
>NW_003549572.1:0-3043 GCF_000090795.2 Amphimedon queenslandica | reverse complement strand
CTAGAATCCTACTTTCATCTTGTTTTTTTTTAATTTTTTATGTTCTTGTTTGTGATGATTTTTTCAGATGGTGACATCATGGTGTCAATTGCTATTGAGGTGAATAGTTATAGGAATTCTATACTTCAGTGTTTAGTAAAGTATGGTATAATTAATAATCTTGGCACAAATCCTTGTTTAAGAAGAAGTGACAGTACCCATCTCTTCACTCCAATCTTGTCCTGTTGACTGTTGTTTCTGTTGCAAGTTCATGCATGATCATTGCAAAACATGAATTAATATTATTGTTTGTATTTTTAAATACAATTTATTGAACACACATAATCAAACAATAATATCCAAGACTAACTACCTTCTCTTAGCTGAAACTGGAAGCCTGGAACCTCCACTAAGTATTGCAGTTGATCCAAGCAGAGCTAGATAAAAAAATTGTTCCCATTTTCCAGTTCTGAGATCTGAGCATGCGCGACCACACCCATAATTTGGAGCACATGTTAAGTCATGTTTCTATAATTGTGACCATAATTGACAAAAGGGCCCTTATGGCGGATTTTAAAATTGGTCTTAATAATGGCAAATATCAACCTGTGAGTGCTTTGTTAGACAATCATTGTTTCTAAAAGTTTCATGGTAACTTTTTGCATCCTGTGGAGTAATTTTATGATAAATGGGGCTCAGGAAGTTGGATTTCTTAGGCTAGAAAGACAAATTTCACTACCCGCCATAAGGTACCTTTTGTCAATTATGGTCACAATTAACAAAATGGCGGAATGAGGTGAGCTGTGCTGGGGTGATAGAGAGAGGGCAACTTTATCTTATTGTTAGAGTTTTTTGAAAAGTTGTGGACCTGCGCATGGATAGTTGGAGTAGAATGGTGTAAAAATTAGCCTTGTAGCATTGATCAAAGACCATGATACCCTCCATTAACTGGATTGACAGAAGATGATGAAGACGAAAAAAGTGGACTGAACAAAACGGCCAATTTGCCGATTTTTAACTTCCTCTTAGACAAGGTTTAGAGCCACGCTAGTAGTACCAATGGAGTCCTCTGGTCAAGATAAGGTCCTAAATGAAGTCTGGTAAGCACAGGAGCTCGTTTTCCTGGTATAGCAAGGCTGCAAAAGTCGTGGCAGACATTTTGTTTTGGGGTGAATCCTACTTAGTAACGCTACCGCGTTACTAATAAATTTTATAATAAATATTGTATGTGTGGCTAGTTATTATTAACTAACATAGGCTGATATAGAGCTGGAGTTGTCCACTCCCAGCAGTCTCTCATACATAATGACAGTTTTGTGCTGATATGATATTGACTGAAGATGAAAAAAGAGAGAGATAAAATTTAGCAAGTGAATTAATTAATTGCTACCTTGTAAAGAAATTAAAATATTAATAAAGTTTTACAGTGTTTTGAACTAAAGTCTGTTCAGTTTCATCTAACTTATTGATTTTTAACGACCTGGGGGTGTAGTTCTCAGGTCATTCCTACATGTATAATTGATTTCACCCATGTGCAATGTTTGTATATTTGTCTGTCCACACTTACATTTCTTCTATACATGTCATATTGGAGAAATAAAAAATTTCATAAGCCTTAGCAAACACCCACCCACACTCCTTTGAGTAGTCAGAGCAAACAAAATGGCAGCTTACACATAGGACAAAGTTATAAGTTTTTAAGCAAGAGAACATAGAGATACAATCTCAAGACATTTCTTGAGGTTTAGAAGGTAGAGAAAACCTCTTTAAGTTTTAATAAGAACCTAGCTCTACATGCAAGGTGGTGAAATCAATTATAGGAATACTTTTATACTGTTACGCTTGTTGGTAATAACTTTTGATAATCCAGGAATTTAGAAATTTTGTATGTGCCATTAGAATTGCTAGGTCCTTCCCGTCCTTAGAAATGAAAAACGGATCAAAATGACAAGGCCTTAGCCTTTTTTGGATGTCCCTCTATAAACTCAATGACATACCTTTGACCAAAATTATGCACCTAAAACAGCCAGAAAAAATTCAGCTGCTATTATTAATTGATGACAACCAGGGGTCGGGGTGAAAGTGAATAGACCTTAGAGCATGCATAACATCTTAACTTAGTATCAGTCATTTAAACTAAACTACATGTACAACCAGTCGATACATGAAAATGTACATGGCATGCACATACATGTAGTTACATGCACCACTTACTAGTTTACTGTCTCCTAGAGCATGATAAATTCGTGTAATAACTCTATATATAATACAATGGAATATATAAGTACTTAAATGACACCACTCACTTATAACAGTTTGCTATGTTGACATGTAGTGGCCCAAAGACTTGAGCAAACAATTGCACAGCTTCAGATAGATAGTCAAGAGCAACTTCAATATTACCAGACTGCAACTGAACCTGAGACAACTCATACAAGCCAGAGGCTTCAAGAGGCTGGGAGGATTGAGGGAAGGAAAATGGAAGATAAAAAGAAAATTAGACAGGCAATAAAATTGTTGAAGACTGAAGTACACATACATGTATAAGACGTAATATACCGTCGATCTCAAAATTTTTTTCTGTGATTTTAATTTCACTGGATTAGAATTCAAAAACAAATTAGATCACCTATATAATTATATGCCACATTCCATAATACATGACACAGTCTTATTTGGTAAAATTAAATAACAGCATCATTGAAAAACACAAAAGTTTCTACCACATAAATTCCCTAAACTACTGTATATATTGTGTAGTAAAAGTGACAGTACAAAGCAGTAATAAATGAAGTTTTGTCTCACTTTAAAATCAGTGTGCTTAACAACAGGTACAATATAGGCAATATCATCTTCATTGAATGGAGCAGTCAGGAAAACTTGTAATCCTTCAATGTAATCTGTACTCCTGATAAGGGGTGTGGCCAATGAATATTGATGCCATCTAACCTGTTTTGTTACAGAATTCCCTGAGAAGAGAGACTTTGCTAACACCACAAGTAGTACACATGTGAGTTACAGAATTACTAGAGAAAGAGATAGACATTTAAGTATATGTACATCA
>NW_003549571.1:3091-5454 GCF_000090795.2 Amphimedon queenslandica | reverse complement strand
AGAGAGAGAGAGAGAGAGAGAGAGAGAGAGAGAGAGAGAGAGAAATAGAGAGAGAGAGAAATAGAGAGGGAAGGAGAGCAAAAATTTTTTTGGCTAAAATGTGAATTTTCAAAGGAATCTGCTCAATATTTCAATGTATCAAAATATGCCATAAAATGTTTTTTAATTCAAAGCCAAACTGATGCATGTGATATTATATTGAATTTTCAGAAGCTCATAAAAGTACTGTACAATATTACATGTACATGTACATGTACAGTAGCTCTCTCTTGTCTATCTCAGATCTTTCATAATGATAAAGTACATGTACATGTATCTGAATGTAGAACTCTCTCTCTCCCTCTCTCACCCAATGAATAACTGTGTTGGTATAATGCAGACACCAGCAATGGAATGGAGGAGTATTAATATGTTGAAACGAGAGGATATCTGGAGCTGTGAGTGGATCCTGTTACTAATCAGCTCAAGAAGGTTCTGTAGCATACTCCACTCTTGGACCTTGAACACCATTGGGATCACCTGAGCTGAAATTATAGTAATAGAAAAAAATAACATTTAACTGCCAAGAATGCAATAAAGTATTGCGATTGATAAAGTGCATACATGTACATGAACTAAGGAAGTTAAGGAACATGTGTTTTTAATGTACATGTATACATGTATATGTATTGGGGATTTTGCTTCACTACACTTGTACTTTTAAAGAGTTTACAAGTACATGTATACCGTTAACTCAATTCATTATCTATAGTACTTCAACTTTTTAAAATTCCATTACTAAATTTGCTACATTTAAATTAGCATAAAGAATTAAAAGTGAACTTGCTGTACATGTACATATATACATGTAGATACAGTACAATATAATAACAAGGTACCGTATAGCGGGAAATTTTGGAGGGACTAAAATTTGGCAAATTGCTAAATTTTGGTGATTGGCGGATTTTAATTTGGCGAATTTGTGGCCACGTGCCATTGAGCATGCGTATAATGGCTCAAAATGGCGGATTTTATTTTGGCGAATGGCTATCTAAACACCAAATTTGCCAAATTTAACTCCCTCCAAAATTTCCTGCTATACGGTACTAATACATGTACATGAAACTCTTACATTGAAATAGTTTCGTTCCGAGCCAGAGCAGTAGATGAGAGTAAGTCTCCAGAAGACCAGCTGTTATCATGTTCTTGTTATTTTCCTGCTGGACCTGTTGCTGGTGCTTTGATGACTCGGCAGCTCTCATCAGCTGAACTCGTATCTTCTCTCCTAACCTGAAAAATGTAGATCATAATCACCATCCTCTTCTTTCACAAGTTTGACTTCAAATATCTCTTCATGCAATATCTTTCATGTATTCATACGTACATGTACATGTACCGTATGGCACAAAATTTTCAAGGGTATAAACTTGCCTAAAAATCTATTTTACGGATTTCATTTTTGCAAATTTATGTCGTCTGCCATCTTGTACCCTAATAATTTGATTTTCACAATTTTTATAAATTGCGAAAATCACAGAATTTACAGCCCTCAAAAATCTTGGGCTATATATACTCTCTCTCCCTCTCTCTTTCTCTCCCTTTTCTTCCCTCATGTATAGTACCTTGTTTTAGCATGTAGCACCATTAGGTTAATACAGTCTTGAGACAGTGGATGCTCACTAGTGTTCAAAATCATTGAGAGTAGCATAGTGTATGTATCACCAGTGGTATGAACTATAGTATTATAATGAAATTAATGAATAATCTAAAATGAATTTGTAAAATTTTAAAGACATAAATTTTTTGGAACTACATGTACATGTACTCACAAGAGTTGAGGAGGATGACCATTATTAATGGAGTGGGAGGGGTTTCGGGTGATAGCGAGGAAAACTGGTTTCTAATGAACCTAGAAAAAGAGTATTAATATAGACATTAAATATCTTGTAACAAAGAAAAGAGAGGAGAGAAGGAGGAGAGTGGTATATAACATACTCAACGTGATGCTGGATAGCAACGGGAGGGTCAGCTATCACAACTCCAGGTTCAACCTAAAAATATACAACACTTTCAAAGGAGTGTCCCTACACATTAATTTAAATTAAATTTACACATTTTTTCAGTTTCAATATTCCTTAACAATAATGTCACATCTTGGTTACATGTACATTAAATTTAGTTACCCCCCCACATGTACACATACCATGTACATGTATAATCAAAATGAGGACTGGAAAGTGGGTCGATTTAATAGTATAGTAGTCAAAAATGTAATCAAAAATATTCAAATATATAAATCCTAGTTATAATAATTATACCTTTTTATTCAGCATTAGCCAGACGCTGGGGGCCGCAAACTGGTATACACTACTCATGGACTCCAT
>NW_003549567.1:4182-5462 GCF_000090795.2 Amphimedon queenslandica | reverse complement strand
ACGACAAATATTCCTTGAGATGGGGTGAGCCTTTCATTAAATACCGTATTGGAGGGAGTTAAATTTGGCAAATTGGGCTTTTTGATAGCCATTTGCCAAAATAAAAATCTGCCATTTTGAGCCATTATATGCATACTCAATGGCACGTGGCCACTAATTTGCCAAATTAAAATTGGCTAATCACCAAATTTTAGTAATTTGCCAAATTTAATTCCCTCCAAATTTCCTGCTATATGGTATTATTAGTAATATTGTGTATTGTACATGTATAGCTTAGAAAAAATTGCTTGTCTTTAAAATGCTCATAACTCGAGAATTATTTGTCAGAAACTTTCTACATAGCATAAGGACATCAATGTACTTGTACATGAGAAAATGTAAGAAAAATTAGGGGTGATTGTGAATCAGCTACAATGTACATGTACATCAAAGTCATACCGCACTGGTGAATCTTCTTGTTTGCTATTTTGAGTCTTTTTCTTGCAGTTGCATGCTTAGAATAATGAAAGCTAATGATCCCAATCTTTAAATTAGTGCTATTACATTACAAGGCATGAGAATTAAGGATCATTTCCTCTTATAAAGGAATAGAGTTGTCTGCATCTATGCCTCTTATGACATCACGTTTAGCCACACCCACTGACAGGAAGTAAATTAGCAGGAAGCAAAAAGTTTTTGAAGCTCATATCTCAGTGAATAGTTTTTTAGACAATGGGAGTTAGAAAACATCATTATTATAGTCAGGCAATCATATTAAGACCATGAAATAAATACCCAAAAAATCACTGCAGTTCATTCCCAGCTTTAATGTATAGACCCCCTAGGAGCTAAGACTACTGTATAGCTTGAAATTTTAGTGGAATGTTAATTTTGTGGTTTTCATGGTTATATTGAAGTGCCATCCCCGTACAGGCTATGTAAACTGTCAACCACGAAAATTAAACCACGAATTGCCCCACTAGGAGCAAACCACAAAAATTTCGACCCATGAAAATTTCAAGCTATACGGTATTTTCAATGAATATGATTATAATAATATTAATTCATAATAAATAAATTTTTCCTGTACGGTATTCACCCACGATGTAAATTACTGACGGCAAGAAGGCCTTGAGATCTAAGGAAAATCAAAGGCTTTAACACCGCCTGGCCATTTTTGTGAGAGCTACAAGGTACTACAGGCTTAGAAGCAGCATTTATGGAAAGTATGGAGGCCAGACTACATCATATAGACCATGTAACACTTGCTGCAGCATAGTTTTCTTGCTATGCTTCATTTC
>NW_003549567.1:0-3647 GCF_000090795.2 Amphimedon queenslandica | reverse complement strand
ATCACACTCTATCAAAGGAAGTCCTGGAAACAATCATCAACAATATTCTTCACTTCTCTCATACTGGCACATCTTGTATTGAATCTACTGTACCTTCCTTTCACTATCATTGCATTAGCTGCTGGTGAGTGGATCTTTGGTAGTACAGATGAGGAGAAGCGAGGTTCCTGTTCAATTAATGCCTATACACTTTCATACAGTGGTTTTGTTATCTCAATGACACTAGCTGCTATATCATTTGATCGGTTTCTCTTTATTGTCAAACTACATCTTCACAAGCGGTTCATGAGACCCTGGGTAGCACTGACCCTCACCATTGCTATATGGATACTGTCGGCTGTATTAGGTGCTTTGCCATTCCTTGATGTTGGACACTACAGCTATGATGATAAATCAGGTTTTTGTTCTCTAATTGGTTTTGATTTTGCAGCCTTTGTTGTAATTCTTGTTATAATCTCCCTTGTTGTTGGAACAGTATTTGTCACTTCTCTTTGGACCTTTTGTTTTACTAGAAGCTTCTTCAAAGCTCAGTCAGTGATAACAGGAGAGAGTGTGTATGCTTCAAAAAAGAAGAGACTTATTGGAATTTTTGGAAGCATGCTACTCATCTATGGGGCATGTTCTTTATTTGTAGCTTTAGGTTACCTTCTGCAGTTCTTTATTTTTCCACCGTATGAAATTTATGTGACAGGCTACATTGTTTCTTACTTTGTTACAATAGCCAGTCCTATTATCCAGTCATACTTCAGGCCTGAGATCAAGAGTGTTCTAGTCTCACGCTGTCCTCTTCTCTTTACTTGTGTTTGCTGTTCATGTGTACATGCTGTTTGCTGATGTCAATTATTTACAATATAATTTGATGTGGTACATTGTATGTTGAGTATTATGTAATGTTGTTATTAATTTTTGTTATTAATTTCTGTGTGTATGTGTAACTTCTCCCTTATATCATTTTCACTGTTATTTTGAGATTGGTCTAGTGCTATTAGTACCTTTATAAAAGATATACCTGTTGCTATAAGTCTTGTATACTGTCCTGACAGAGACTTTGGGACAATTTTAGATCTTGTCCCTGAAATGGAAGGCAGCTTTACTTTTACTGGTGAGTTCAGTGCTCCAGCAGTTGCAGAAGTTCTTACTGTTGAGATGATACTACATGTAGCTCTGATAGTTAATGGTGCGGTACTATCTATCACACTCTATTAAAGGAAGTCCTGGAAATGTTCATCAATAATATTCTTCACTTCTAGCTACACCCACCACTTGGTACTAGTATACTATACTGCATGGGTACTGTATGGTCCATTGAGTACCGTAGGCCACTCTTTTTTGTGGGCTATTAATTTTGACTAGTTTCTTTTTAGTGAAAGTAACTTTTGCATATCATGACTGCCTAAGATCCTTTCTAGCTGACTTAATGGTCTCTAAGGTACATGATTTGACAAAGGACCAGCAGAGTTTGGATAAAGCCTAAGAACATCAAGTCTACTGTCCAAAAATAACTGAAAATAGTCTAAAAGGCCATCTTTACTACAAAAATGCCCACGTGAAACATGCCGTCCACCCCCTTGCAATTAAGTATTATTTGAAGCCACAATATTCGCATTTTCAGCAAACATTCACAAATTTTGCAAAATTTACAACCCTCGAAAAAAGGCACGTTACGGTAATGGACAATGACAAGTAGTCCTACATGTACATGTACATGCATGTGTTTGTGTATTGGTAGTATTTCAAAGTGTTAGCATGATTTGATTACTATAGCCAGCCCTGTAGTGATCCCCAGGCAGAAATATTCAATGCACAAAGTGCACTGAAAAATTTTGCACAACTAACTAACTATTCATGATGATGGTTGCCAATTTTAATTAATTAATGATGTTAATAATCAAAGATATGCAAAATTATTGTAATATAATTTATGGTTCAATCATAGGTTCAACAAATTTCAAGTCAGTATGATTGTCCTCAGTCTTCTAGTGTTATCCTTAGCAGCAAATCTGTTTAGAACTTCGTTGGAAAAAACTGAGCGGATAAATCTCTTTCAATAGATACCGGTATGATCAACCAACGTTTGTTCTGTTATTGTTGTACAAAGCCATGTTTTGATTGTTTTAAAAAATCATACCCTTATTGAGATTGTAGTTTTTCAGGATCTAAAAAGCTGGATAACTGAGGGTTGCAGTGCTGATTAGAGCATAGTATATCAAAATTGGGACCTGAGAACTGTTTGTTCAGCTCAGTCTCAGCAAGTATGCAGTCAATTACTGGAATGTAAGTAGATGTTTTGAGCTAATCATAAGTGCTGCTCTTTTCCCTCATTCCAATACATGTAGTTTTCATTATGTTATCTTGAAGTTGATGTGGAATCACTCTTGTACGTCCATGATCATCAGTAAAGATGATGTCTAATAGTGGTTCTGACTTCTGAGCTGGACTGTAAAGTAAAGGCCAAAAAGACAAATTTAATCCTGGCAATATCAAAAAACAGCAATTCATATTGACTAGTATAGTCTAATGATGTAAAATTTTGTTGCTGTCATTTTTATTCATTTTGTTCAGTAAAAAATGATAATTCAAATTGCAGAAAATTTAGTGGTGCTAACACTGACACTATATAAGATTGCTTGAATTGTATCTTGAACTTGGTGGAAGCCGCTCTGCCCAATGGCATATCATGAGTATGATAATCATTTTTTGGCTCAGGTCTAGTTCTATACCTGCTAAAGAAGCTAGGTATGCAGTAAATTTATAATGTGTAAGCATAATCTGCATCATTCCAATGGTCTTCCATCATTAACCATAGTCTTGCACTCTAGCTGGCCACACCTTCAATGAAATAAAACCACTCTGTTCATAGTCTTCAGACACTAGACAGCATGACAACAAAGGCTATGCAGCCACCGGGATTTAAGTGAATCATAAACATACTTCATGGAATTATTAACATACTTATGAATACTTATGAACAAAATCTTGTTATCTAGCTCTATTAACCACAATAAGTCAATAACCATTAATTAATGAACGGCCCTGCGTTTAAAACACGTGGTTGCCACTGGTTGGCTTCACATTAAATTGATTAAAATGGCGTCTCAGACTGAGCATGCTGAGTCTTTACCCGATGCTCTCCTGGAAGCTTTGGCAGAAAAGGGTCGAGTAGATTCCTATGAATATGCTTCTAGTGTGGGTAGAAATCATCAAGACGTGGTTGGAGCCGTAAAGAGTTTGGAGTCCTTTGGAGACGTAAGTTTAGCACGTCAAGTTTGCACCGGGCCGTATGGTCTCGAGTTTTTGTCTCTCTTTAGGTTATAAAGACAGAGCAGAAACAGACTGAATTGTGGGAGCTGACTGAAGAAGGTAAAGAGATAGCTGAGAATGGTTCGCATGTTAGACTCTTTGAAGCAGTCGATCAATCAAATGGATCACCACAAAATGAACTAATGGTGAGAAAAGGATCATGTAAAGATTACATTTGATTACGAAATTACCATTTTGAATACTAGCCTAGCAAGTGTGAGTTAAAACGAAATAGCTGTTTTACGAAAGGCATAAAAAACCGTAATAAATGTTCCTACATGTATAATGATAATTTTATGTGTACTTGTATATGTAATTTTTTCTTGTCTTCCTTTTTATTTCAGTCA
>NW_003549566.1:2708-5464 GCF_000090795.2 Amphimedon queenslandica | reverse complement strand
TCATATCATTACTTGCTAAATGCTAATACAATTTCTCAGGATTGAGAGAGAAAGAGGTGGAACCTATGGAAAAGGAGGAGAGACCAAGGGAAAGAAACCATATCTTATGTGCTAGAATTGACCAAATTTGGTCATAATAAGAGAACTATTGTACAAACACTTGGTATCTATAGTTTATTCATTAGCATGACTGGATGAATTATCATTCTCATATGACACTGATATAATATAATTTGATGATAGTTGGATTACATCACATACACCCACTTTTCTTGTGCTTTGCTCTTCACCATTAGTGACTGGATAAAGGAACTGCTTCAGTGTATTTATTGTAACAATAATTACAAAATGATTGATGTCTCTCAATGGAGAGCAAGTATTGGACAGTGGAATTACTGTCAAGTTGCCTCCAGTAGACCAGCTAATGGCCTTCACTCTCACTCATTCAAAGTTGCAGTAGACAGCAAGTCAGGTAGTACTACATCAGGAGAGAAGACATCTAAACTGCCAGCAGCAGCTATGTCTCTTGTTGCTTTCCTCCTCCTCTTTATTTCTCTCTGCTCTCTCTCAGTGTGTATCATGACTCCTCCAACAGGTAAATAGCAATTGCAACTTTGTACTTGTATATTTACTGGTATTTTATTATTAGGTAACTGCTACCAAGTACAATGTACTACTGGTGTTACTGTTACTGATACCAATTACCTCCTGAACCAGTCAGTAGTCTTACCTGGAGGCAGCAGTTCTAACCTGATTTACAATGATCTCTATTTGATTGTTTGCCTACGTATGCTCCTCCTCTTATCAGGAGATGTTGAACGCAATCCTGGTCCTATGATTGATGATCAACCATCTTGTGTCCTATTTGCCAATTTTCTCATGCTTCTTGTTGATTGGGAACCATTTGCTCTTTGTCTTCCTGGTGGGATAACACAACTTGATGTTGATATAATTAAAACAAAAGGAAGCTCTTACCTTAGGATGAAGGCATTACATAAGAGATGGTTACAAGTTAATCCTACAGCATCATGGAGAGATGTCATTAATGCTTTGAAACAATGTAAAGAAAATGAGCTAGTTGATAATATTGAACATCAAATGAAATGGTCTACTGGAGGAACTGATGATAATATGGAAACAACAATCAGTAATAATGACA
Organism: Amphimedon queenslandica; assembly: GCF_000090795.2. Taxonomy (NCBI): domain Eukaryota; kingdom Metazoa; phylum Porifera; class Demospongiae; order Haplosclerida; family Niphatidae; genus Amphimedon; species Amphimedon queenslandica. Next base: position 4,305 of record NW_003549566.1, on the reverse strand, counting down.
CTACCTGTACATCAACAGAAGGTAATGGCGTAAGTTCTAATGATAATATGACCAGTAATGCTAACCCTAATCCAATAAAAGGTAAACATAGTGACATTTATTAAAACATGCATCATTAACTGATACACTACACAGGCAATCCAAAGGATATATTAAGGACTCATTCTGTTAAACTCACTGATGCTATTACTACTAACCTTTACAGAGTAACTGATGCACTGTATGCTGAAGGACTGATACCACTGGATGCTAAAGAAAATGTACAAACAGTAACAGGAATATCTGATTATAGGAAATCAAGTCAATTAGTGTCTGTGATACAACGACAATTAGAATCTTCTCTTAATCCAGAGCAGTATCTTATTGATATATGTCACGTATTAATAAACCAACAACATCATACACTAACAGATATTGCTACCTCTATATTACACCAGTTAGGTGAGTGTGTCTGTGTAGACTATCAGTAACCAATATTCAATATTATAGGTCAGTCTATGCCTGACAATGTCAGTTCACAATCACAAACTGGGCTACCATCACCACTGTGTGATATATCCAATACACCAGTTACTAATATAACAGGTAAATCTACTAAGATAGTCTAACATTAATTTCTCATGTATGTAATTTATGAAAGGTTTTTTCTGATGTAGCTGAAGCTGCTTCAATAAATGATGTTCAAGGATATGCTGACAATATGAAACGATACTACAAATGCCAACCTATTGTTACTACAGACTGGCCACCAAGAATTGGAAAAGACTTCTTTGGAAGACTAGCACTAGTGGAAAAACAAGATTCCAGCACACAAGCAGAATCATCTTGGCATTTGCTAAGAGGACAAGTTGATAAAACAGTTAAACTAACTGGAAACAAAAAGATAATTAGTGTTGAAGATCTCGTCCGACCCACAGATAGTTCTCAGTCTCTCAGAGTAGTAATAGACGGTCCTCCTGGTATTGGTAAGACAACACTCTGTCATAAACTGCTAAATATGTGGTCAAGGAGAAAACTTTTCCACCAGCAGTATGACTTGGTACTTTACTGTCCTTTAAGGAATAGCAAGATAGCTACAGCTACTACACTAGCTGACCTGTTTGTGCATCAATTTAATAGATATAAAAATGTACCTGAGTGGTTTGAGGAGAGAGACGGAGAAGGATTACTGATAATCTTTGATGGTTGGGATGAACTAAGTAAACTACTCAGGCAGTCTTCATTAGTTGCTAGTATCATTTGTAAAGATAAGTTAGACCAATGTTCTGTAATTGTTACCTCTCGTAGCTATGCCTCTTCTTCACTTTTGAAAATGGATACTCTCAGTAAACATGTTCAGGTCATCGGGTTTTCTGAGGAAGAAATATCAACAGTAATTATACAAACACTTCAAAAAGATACAATACCAGCACAAGAACTTATTGATAATAACAAACATAAATCACATTTCACAACTACTCAAAGTAGTAAGGACTCAAAACTAGCAGTGAAACTCATTAATGATCTTAAATTACGAAATGATGTCCAATCATTGTGCTATATACCACTAGTCTGTTCCATGGTTATATTTGTCTATTGTATAAAGGAAGAAGGACAC
>NW_003549566.1:0-1580 GCF_000090795.2 Amphimedon queenslandica | reverse complement strand
TTTACTTTACCAGGATAATCTCAGTCTTCACTGCTGGACTAACCAATAACTCACTACAGGCCCAGTGTAAGGGACTGGAGGTAGAATTGCCTCAAGATAATGAACCCGTATTACACAATTTTTTACGACCATCACTTCTGAGTAACATTCAGGAGTGCCATTGTGTATATAATCGCCAACATCATCCCTGTGATATATTGATAAAGTTTCTCAGTCTTCCTCAATTGAAGTCACTCCACTTGATAATGGAGTATGTTCAAACATCATCATGTGAGAGTTACACAGAAAAGCTCCTCACTGAACTTGAGAAATGTATAGAAATGAATTCAATACTACAGGAAATGAAGATAGAATTTGGTGGATGGGATGAACGAGCCATGATTAGTGTCATCAAAGGAGTTACAAAAAATAAAACAATAACATCACTGACACTAAAGGTTAATGCTGCTCGTTCTCTATCTAATGGAGATTTAGAGCAGTTATTGGAGGACAACAACACATTAAAAGCTCTTTCATTGGACATATATGAGGATTTTCTACCATCATCACTGAATATAGTAAAGGTGAATGCACCACTGACTGCTCTAGAGATAGGACCAAGGCTTAATAACAAACTGATGAAATCACTTGTTCCACATGTCAAAGAATTACAGTGTTTGATACTACCCCAATCATACCCACCAAATATCATATTTCTCTCTCATCCCAGTCTACATGCACTTGCTTTACCACTATACACAGCTGAGAGTGCTATTGAGCTATTTACTATTCTACAAACCAATACTACACTTGAAGCTCTGAAAGTATCAATGTATGATATTATCTATAGCAATGATGAAGTGTGTAAAAGTCTACAAGACATGCTAAAAGAGAACAAATCACTGAAATGTTTGGAATTTGGTAATGGTCTTATTCCCAGTTCATTCCTTCCCTATCTAACAACTGGTCTCAGACACAACACCAGTCTAAAGCAATTGTATATTTTTATTTCAGTGAATGAACAAGTAAAAGCATTTATTGACGTCATCTCTCAAAAGAAAAATCTCACAGAACTTGATCTACACTTTGTCCTAGATCGGTCACCAGGTATTGCATATGAACAGGCAGATCTACTGCCTGCTATCATTAAAATGTTACAGTCACATCAAACCATCAGACTACTGAGGATATATGGTGATTCTTCTATTAGGTGGATATCTCTGCAACCTAACTCAACAGAAATAGTGCAACAGTTTTATGAAACTATCTTCACACACCCAACACTTGAATACATAGACATTCACAGTGTTCATAGTCTTTTGAGGGATACTTATAGAGAGCAAAAGAAAACATTGATTGAAAAACACAGAAAAGAGCAACCAGACAAAAAACTACCAATAGTGATAGTGAAGTAAAAGATAATTATAAATTAGTGAATAGTCTAGTATTAGTGTTAATATACCACTTCAAAATTCAAAACTATAGTTAAACTAATGAGTAGATAGTTAATGAATATACCCTAATATTAATGTACATGTAACATTGATAATATAATTATGCACCTCAACCTAACTGGAACAGAACTAGGGCAAGGCTTTTAT
>NW_003549565.1:3169-5467 GCF_000090795.2 Amphimedon queenslandica | reverse complement strand
ATGGATCAGCTCATAAGCCAGTGTATGCTGATCTGGCTATTGCTGCTAAAGGGAAGAGACCACAGGCAGCACCAACACAAGAACAACCAGTGGTATATGCATCAGATAACAACAAAGTAATGATAATGTACATGTACATGTAATGGTATCTTATACATCCTCTCTCTCTCCTCCTAGTCTGTTCCTCCTCCCATTTCTCCTCCAGCTGCTCCTCATAAAGTATTGTATGCTGATCTATCAATAGCAGTTTGTAAGAGAACACCAAAGAATAAACCACCCACTGAGGAAAGAGTAGTCCATGCAGCAGTAAATGGAAATGTAAGCCAATACACATTATACTGTATGGAGTAACACAACCTTTATCTCTCTCCCTCCCTCTCTCTCCCCCTCTCTTCCAGAGGAAGTTCACTACTCAAGAGCTGATCATGGATAGGTTAGGTGGTCTGGATATTCCTCCTCCAATACCATTAAAACCAAAACCTTGAAACCAACACAAAGACATAAATCCTCCCTGTCTCCAGTAGTATAGAATGGACATACTTTAGTATAATGTATTGTGAAACGATTAACTCTATCTTGTATTCTCTCTCTCTGTCTTTCTTTATAATGTCATGGGTATATAGTGTATATTCTTTTGTAATTTTTAGTTCATTCTAATCAACAGAACCAACAATGTATAAAGTATTATAAAGTTCTAGTTAACGACAGCATTTAATGGTTATTGTAGTACAGGGACTTTTGTCCCATTTCGGAGCAACTTCAAAAATCATAAAAAATCCAAACTTGATCAGAATCGTCTAAAATTTTTTACATAGCTTACGTACATGTATATGCATCAAAAAATGTAATAAAATTGATGGATTTCCTACTTGTCAATTTTTGTGAAATTATACAAAAATCCCTGTAATATAATACAGGGACTGTTGTCTGATTTTGGAGCAACTTAAAGAAATCATAGAAAATCCAAACTTGATCAGAATCTGCTCAAATTTTCTACACAACATAAGTACATGTACCAGAAATTGTAATGAAATTGAGGAACTTTCTACTTGTTGATAACTGTGATGTGTCTGTGTTTAGCTTTGAGTAGCAAACACTTTTGATTCTTTTACTTCTTGAAAAATGAGGAAAGGTTACCTTTTGGATCGAGATAATGATTGAGAGCAAGAGTAGATAATAATGATTATCTACTCTTGTCGAGAGTAATAAATAACATGCTCCTCGGCCAGTAATATGATGGCTAGGGGTACGTGAGTGTGACTGGTTACTTAATTTAAATGTGCTATTGAAGGTGTGGCTGTCACTGGCTGATTTGCTTTGATTTTGATATGGTTTGCTTTAGAATGTCCTAGAGAGAGAGAGAGAACTTACTGGTTCAAGAGATTCTTTCTCTCACTTTCCCCTGGCCTCTAAGAGATGTAAGGTGTAGCTTTATTCTTGAAACATAATTCAGCAACCCCTATTATCTATTATGCGTATTGATTAGAAATAGATATTTGAGTTGATTGCTGTCTTTTTGTGATAAAGGACTGGCAGAGAATGCAAACATTGACAATACCAGTAATAGTGTCAATTGAGAAAATCATACCATTATCAATGTAATGTAAAGTGTACATGTACCTTTTTACATTTATTATTAACATTGCTTATTCCTTGTAGACACAACAGAGTAACCTGAGAGCAAAAATGTGGTTCAGCAAGCAATTTTATGTTTAAGCTCTTTTTCATAATTACTGTTTGATTTATGAACAAGTGGAAGTACAACGAAATCAGTATACTCATGTGCAGTTTACACCCACGCAAATAATTGGATTCATTCCTGTCTCTAATGGCATGTCTACTTATCTTCATAGTCATCTTCATTCTTGATAGGAGACACGCCTACTATAGGCGGGGTGGTGATCATGATGATGATGTGAAGATATTCCATAGATGTATCAAACTATTAATATCTGTACAAACTATCATTTTTAGTATGTATAATGGTGCATCCATATATGTATGTATATCTATAGCATGTATCCAATGGGAGAGAAAGCTGTCTATATTATACTTATATGCTTTGGCACTGTTCACACCCCATAGTACCTATCACTGGTCTATTAACTGGACTCAATTATATCAATAATTACTAGTATCATTGTATACTGTATAATGAAGAATAGAGGGAATAAACAACAAACAGTGCGAGGAGCAGCAATATAATAATTTAACAATAATTAATAAACAACAAAAACAAGATAATGCACACACTAATACTGCTTATGGACATATTAATTATTGATTATGGTAACTGTT
>NW_003549565.1:0-3039 GCF_000090795.2 Amphimedon queenslandica | reverse complement strand
TGTAGTTGAGTAAAAATGATGCAGGTGATAAAAAGGTTAAACCATTAGTGGAAAATTTGGAAAATTTACAATTTTGTTTTAATAAACCTAATAATCTGAAAATAAAATAGACACAGTACATACCTTTAGCTAAGCAATCACAAAATACAATAGACCAGAAAGACGCAGCAGGACAGAAACAGCGTAGTCTTTCAAATACAATAAACACAAGAAGTAATCCAAATAAAAAGCCAAAAGTTACAGATGTAGCAATGTATGTAGCATTATCAGCAGATGTAGACACACTAGGAGATTCAGAAGGAGAAACAATATCAGTAGTCATTGCTGTCTGTGTAGTTGTAGTGTCAGGCATAGTTGTTGCTGTAGGCTGTGTCGATGCTGTAGGCTGTGTTGATACTGTAGGTTGTGTTGATACTGTCGGCTCTGTTGATACTGTAGGCTGTGTTGATGCTGTCGTTTCAATACATATATTTGTATCTAAAAGCAAAATGCCGTAAATGTAATACCATATGAAGTTATGACCACAGGACACAAATAAACATACCAGCAACATTAAGCATAGATGACGAGCCAAAAAGGTTTGTAAGAGTTACATTGTAATTATATGAACCGCCAATTGTGATATTAAAATCAATTTTTCTCCCAATACATGACCTTGTATTATTATACAAGCGAGTAACAGTTGCTAGTGATATTACACATGACACCACATCAAGGTGAGAAACAGAGGCGTCTTCCTCCTCCTAAATAACATCATGATCTGTGAATGAACATGTATTACTAATTAGGTTACTAACTTCAATTATGAGTGAAAGATTTTTATTTATACAGTCAATAACAGGAGAAACAGTGAACTCGGGTGCTACGATAAATTGTTACAATATATTATATCTCAATTTAAAATGACTCACTGTGAATGGAAATATTTCTAGAGGCAGGAACACTAACACTCATTCCATCATATCCAACACTACGGACAGCAATTGTATACATACCACCATCATTAATGTCACTCTACTTAACATCAAACGTAAAGAATGTGCTTTGACCAGACCAATGTTGTCTTAGTTTACTGTCTTTTTCAACAGTTCCATTATATACTTCAGCACAGGTAGCCGTTGGCCAAGTGACGAAAAAAGTAATATTTGGAGTTCCATCTGTAGCCTCCAAAAAGATTTGCGTAACAGCAGTAGTATCTAGCAAAAATAAAAATTCTTTAATATTAAATTCACAAAAAAAGAAATTTTAGAAGAATGTAACACAATGGGTGTGGTCATTGGGTAAAATATAATAATTGCAATTAAATACGAGTCAACATATCAAGTACATGAATTAGGTGAACTAACAAAAATTGCCACAACAGATAAATTATTTAAAGTCTGAATTTTGTAAATGCTATACAAGATGATTTTTTGGCAAGAGTAATATTTGGCAAAATTTCCTATTATTGGTGAATTTCATTAAAAGTTTTTAAAAACTTATTTCTTAGCGGATTTATATTGGTGATACCTACATACATTACTGTACACAAAACCATCAATCGCCATAATGATTAAATCATCTTGTTGGGGTGAGCTTGAGCGAGCCCCATTGTAGCAGAAATCTTTTGTATGTATGTAAGTAAGTATGTATGTATGTATGTATGTATGTATGCGTACGTCTCCAGTCACACCCATCTTTTGGTTACGCCCAACATGTGCTATTTATCTCTCAATGATCTAATGTGGTAGCATTATTCTAATGAAATACTGTGTGCATGTATGAAGCAAGAAGAAAGCTAGAGTTCAAAGTCAACGACCTTAGCTGGAATGAAAAGGATGCTCTTCTTCATGCTCAGAAGGTTATGATGGGCATTCCAGACTCAAGATTTAACTGGAACAAGCGTAACAGTTAAAAAATATTCCTATCATTGATTTCACCACCTTGCATGCATAGCTGGGCACTTATGAAGACTTATAAAGGTTCTCTTCTTTTTACTTTAGAATGCTTATAGAGAAGTCTTTAGACAGTATCTCTATGTTGTCCTGCTGTTAGAAACCCAGCACACAAGTTTGTCCCATGTGTAAGCCACCATTTTGTTTGCCTGTAGAACGTCCACAGTGATCTGCACTGATCCGCATTCTAGTAAATTCTAGTAATTTCAATAAACTAACTTGAAACACAACCAGTGAATAATGAATAATGAAGCGATAATGATAAGTGATATATAATTGTACAAAATGCTTAAAAGTTCAGTGCTCATGTGGTGGGTTGTTTGAGCACACTTTCCTATTGCACATTATCTCAGATGGCAAAGGAGATTGCAATTATCAAGAATCATGATCAAAGTGGAACGACTATAAAACTGCCAGTATAGATCTAGTCTAGTTATATTAATTCAATTGAAACTGCACCCACTGTTTAATTTTTTCTACCTATTATGCTTAAATTGTTCTTGATGCTTGAATCTACCTATTATGCTAAAAAAATGCTAGCATGATCCACACACCCCTAGGCTTTGCCCCCAGGTCATTAAAAACAGCCTAGCTAGCAGCAGAGTTGGTGCATAACCACAATAATCTATGACAAGAAATCTATATGGCTATGACAAAAACTAGTAAAAAGTTAGTAGTCTTACCTTCTACAGAGAAATCAACTTCTTCATTAACACTGCCTGTGTATATAATTTGATTCCTACACTGAAGTGATGTCCCATTCAGTGATATCTTTGGTGACATTTACTGTAGCCATAGAACGCCAAGACTCCATTATATATGGAAGGCCAAATGCGACAAAAATATGTGTAGCTGCCAGAGTATAGATTAACTTATCTCGATCAGGGATATAATAGACTAACGTAACCGGGATTGGTTACGGACCGGAAATCAATTATCAGACTCTGTTATTATTCATTAAATTAATGGCAGCAATCATTGCCAATCAATGGCATCTTAGCAAAATGGCTGAATGTAAATTGTTATAACTAAAAAACCAGCAACAGGAAAAATTCAAAAACAACTTTAAACAATGTAAAAACATGTAAAGGGTCTCTTTATGTAG
>NW_003549564.1:4489-5468 GCF_000090795.2 Amphimedon queenslandica | reverse complement strand
TAGAGTACAACAACACAGTATTCAAAATATAAATTACCATACTATATTCAATACATAGAAGAGTACTCATAAAGAGCATACAAGAGTAGTATAATGACAATGTGGAGTGTATGATCATTAGTACAAGGTCCAATGAGTCCAGTATTAACAAAATAGTTGGAATAATATGTGGTCCATTAATATCTATTTAATTCAAAATGTGTCAAATGCATAATTTCATGAGGGAATATTACTAATCTCCCTTTTAAAACACAGCACAAGTTGACAAACAACATTCGTCTTTGCTGCAAACTCAATACTACAAAAGATAATTAATGTACATTACTATGAAATCTGACACTCCTACACAAGATGTGTACATACAGAATCCTTTAAAGTGCTATGCAACAACATAATGCCAAAGATATGCTAGTACTTAGTAAGTTACTATATTGATACATGTACATTAATAAAGCACATAACCACAAAATTAGATTGCATGTTGTTGCCATGGTGTTGTGACAACACTATTATGATATTTTAATATGAATAGACATACAGGAATACCATCCAATAGAGTCTTATGTCCCTATGCCATAGTAATAGTAAAGATCACTTCTCAAATCAGGGGAGCAAATGCTACCCTACTGCATGTATAGTACATAAAAATGGTTAGGAGAGAATTCTGTCAAAATTAAATTTTTTATGTGACTCAAAAATTGGGCCAACATCCCTGTAATACAGGGTTCTTGGCCAAATTTCGTCAAAAATGGCTAGGAGAGAATTCTGCATTAATAATTTTTTCTGATCTGTATGTATATTTTTTAATTGTGTAAGACATTATAAATGGTTTTTTAAAAAACAAACACTGAAATCCCACTTATTGAAAAAGGTAGTGTTTTCAACAAAGATATCAAAATTATACCATACAGATTCAACACATAAAAATCTGTCTATTCATTTTATTATTAATTTTAGATTCCACTAAAATACATTGACA
>NW_003549564.1:0-1651 GCF_000090795.2 Amphimedon queenslandica | reverse complement strand
GTACATTAAGCTTTGTTTTTATATCACATTTATGTCAATCATTGAACTGTAAAGAAAAAGGTACAAAACAATGGTACTTGCAAAAATTTTGAATTGATTACAAATCAGTCACCAAATTTTTCACTGGAGTAATTTATGCTACGTGCCCTCCATAATTATGTAAAGAATAGTTTGCAATAGTTAGTTCTGGTATTACTTCTTCTGTATTTTCAATAAAGGTAAAAACCACAATATTGAAGACATATCAAGTAAATGAATCAAACTTTACCCATAGTTATCAAAAAAGTTATCAATATTATTTGCCTCAAAAATTAGACAGGCTGTAAAGGAGGTATCTGTAATTGTGAAGGAAAAAGCCGAACAGTGAACGCAAAGAGTAACTCGCTATGTTGCTAGGCAACCAAATAATCTTAATGGAATAATTCACCCATAACTTGGCAAACTCTTGCAATACAAGAAAGGAACTTAAAAGAAGACTGGAAAGATGAACTACAATGGCAGATGCTGCTAATATCCATGAGTTTGTCCCCCAAGCACTTGCCAACTCGTGACAATGGAAACTCAATATCTATGCAATAATTATATTCATTGATAAAGTATACTGGAGTATGCGGATTGTGACTTTGAGCAAATACACCCTCATGCAGCAGCTTGTATAGGACCGTTCGATACTCTCTTTAGGTATTATGTACTCTTGCTATTATTTGTCAGAACTATTTTTTGCGCTTTTTGCAAATGACTTTAAAATTGAAAGATTAGTACTTACATTTAATATTAGTTATTATTGAGAAAAGAGCAAAATTACAAATATTAAAGTCTATTCACTTTCACCTGACCCCTGGCTTTTTTCAATTAATAAATAACTACGTCACATCCACATTCTTTACGCATTTGTGGTTTTGGAATTGTTTTTGTTGCGCAGATTCCGCAGAAGGGATGCAGATAAGTAAAAGCTGAATTTATTCTGGCAGTTCTAGCTGCATAATTGTGGTCAAAGGTTTATACAGGGACATTCGAAAAAGGCAAAGGCCTTATCATTTTGATCCGATCTTTTTATCTAAAGGACAGCATCATTTTATTAACTAATATTATAATTTATTATGATTATTTTTTAGAGTATTTAAGTCGATGTCTAGCGATTCTAATGGTGCAAACAAAATTTCTAAATTCCATGTTTATCAAAAGTTATAACAAAAAATCAATAGGTCAGGTGAAACTGAATAGACTTTAGTACATGCTAAATCAATACCAATAGCAAATCACTACTTAAAAATAAGCATTTATTATTATAATACTACCACTCACATATGTTTTAGCAGTGACTCCTTCCAAGAGTTTCTGGATCACAATCCAACTTGATAAAGAGCATAAGAACATCATTTGAGACATCAAAAATAAAGACTATGCCTGACTAATGTGACTATGGGCTGGCATATAGACCTTCCTCACGCGTGGGTGGGCGCTTGTTTGCTCATGAATAATAAATGAGCTTGTCTACCGGAAGTTAATTTACCACGCCTACTGGTGGGAAAGCTAGCAAAGCGCGATGTACTGCAGCAGTACGTGTAAGAGCAATGAGTGAGTACTACAAGAAGTTAGATGCTGTAGCACAGAAGAGATACTTAGAGAAGCTGCAACTGCTAGATCTTGG
>NW_003549563.1:3036-5479 GCF_000090795.2 Amphimedon queenslandica | reverse complement strand
CAAGACACACACTTGCCTCTAAAAATCTTTGAACTGTTAAAAGGAACGGTTCGTTTCAAACTTGCCCACTTTTGCCTTAAAAAATACTTTGATCTGGCACTGCATGAATAAAACACAAAAATGGGGGGACACGTATGGTTACTACTGAAGCTGTTTTTGGGTACCATCATTATCATACCTAGGCCAAGCAGCTGCTAGTCTCTCCCAGTCAATGTCTTCTTCGTCCTCAAGTTCCTCGTCTTCGTTCAAACACTCTATTAGCCTCAAATCATCAGACGTCGTCCATTTTTCTTCTCCTCCCTTTAACTTCCAAGATAAGAGCATCACCCTACAATTAAATAAAAAATTAAAAAAATTTACAAAAAACAAGCTTCATTTTTACATAATAATAATTATTATTATTATTAAGCTCCTTTTTACCATTTAAAACGACACTGCATGGCACTCCTAGTTACTACAGCCCTTGAAATCATTTCCCAAGTGACATTAGATGGTAACTGACAGTCTTCAATCCCATGCTCTCTAACCATCACTTGACATAACTTGTCAACTTCTTCGCTTGACCATGGACCTAACAAAAAAATAACAACAATATAAATATATATATACAAACAATATAACTAAAAAGTAAGTATATACAGTAATTTTACAATTTATTAGTATATTAATTATTAATGCATACATGTGCTTTTACCTTCAGTGTATTTTTTATTAATATTAACAGTTCTAAAATGGTCGTAGCAAGTGGCCCACCCGATGCCCATAATCCGTCCAATTGTATTCCAATCGTTTCCATGTAAAGCATGCAACCTGATTGTAATGTTAAATTTAGAATGATCACTCAATGATGACATAATCAGTTTTGTTACTAAAAATAGACTATAAACTCACTCAACTAATCTGTCATTCATTTCTCTAGTCCAACTAAAAAATTATTATTAAAATAAAATATAAAGATAGAATTAAATTTTATTTACATGCCGATGTAATTCTCTTCAGTGAAGAATCTCAATAACTTTCTGTACACTACAAACAATGGCCTCTTGATGTTACAGGCTACAAAAAGTATAGGCATAAATTAACAGGTTAGTCGTTCAAAAATTTGCAAAGCAACCATAAAATTTGAACGCATCCAAAAATTGAAGTGATTGTCATTGTAGATACATGTACATGTAGCTTTACCTATTTTTCTGTAAAACTCGATATTCTTGTCAGCGTTATCAAGAAGTATATTAATATCAGTGATATTGAACTCCTATAATAAAAAAGAAATTTATTACATTGAAAGATAACGACTTTCGAGTTGCAAATCTTAATTTTATTATTTTTACACATAACATCAACTATGTTATGCAGAAACTTTGTGCTAATTCGACTTATATATTCTTGAGCTATGAACATCAGAAACATAATGTACATATACATTATACCTTCATATATGATTTCAGATTAGTCTTTAGTATATCGTACTCTTGTTTCGACCATCTCCCCTTCTTCCATTCGCCGCCTAAAAAATACTTTCAAGTTTTCCAGAAATGTATGTGTTACTAGTTACATCTTTCCTGTAGTTCTCTCAGTTCTGAGGCTTTTGTGACAAAGCTGCTGTGTAGGTCAGAATATTCATCGTCAAATTCTTCGTCTCCGGTTTCAACATCGTGAGCAATTATCTCGTCAATCAAGGCCTGTCTTTTCTTCCAGTGGTGTGAATACTTAACTGAACAAGGAAAAGAAAATCATTACGGCAGGTAAATCCAATAAAGAGAGATAAAGTTTAAATCACCTACTAAAACCTCATCCTCATCCTCCATGTTATTGTCAGTTTGTCACATGTCTTCACGTGACTTTTTGCTTTAGATTTTCCGTATTTTCCATCTATTTTACGGAAAATACGGAGAGGGGATTCCCAGAGCAATTTGCAAATGCCAAATTGTAATACTGTAACGTCATCAATCCACTACTCCAGAAATAAACGGGAATGAGTGATGTACCCTCTTCTGTGTCTCGATCTCACTTCTCCTCAGTCTCACCCCCAAGGCCATTCCCCAGTCTACACTCATTTGGGTGGACGACCAAGTTCTCCCCATTTCGCATCTCTTTCCAGCTTTGCGTTCTTCTAATGGTTGCATCTTCGTGTCCCCACTCTGGCTTTATTTCTAAAATTGACACAATTGAGACGTGTAATGGCTCAGACTTCGTATTAACACTCAATTTCGAGACAAACATCGGTGAAGGTCTGGTGTGTGAGTCTGGAATATACCTTATACACATATTCACACACAACATGCTCAATTCCAACTTGAGTACAGCGGATCCGCTCAAAGAGGCACAAGATCCAGTATATGATAATGCCACCAACACGTGTACTTCTTATTTGAATATCCCCGGTATGACGTATGAAAAGTATAACGGCAAGCTCTTGCAGATTTGGATGCATCGTACTCCC
>NW_003549563.1:0-2290 GCF_000090795.2 Amphimedon queenslandica | reverse complement strand
AGGAGAGAGAGGGAGGGAGTGGGAGTAGAGAGAGAGAGGGAGGGGGAGGGAGGGAGAGAGAGTGGGAGGAGAGAGAGAGTTTGAGGGAAGGGAAGGAAAGGGAAAGCAAAGGGAACCGATGAGCATAAGCTGATTTTGTATAAATTATTAGGTTGTTTCTTTGTTTTAGATCCTCCTGATCCAGTTAACACCTCATCAATAGTCAGTATTGTTAATTGCACTGGGGTATATTTATACTGGACTCCACCTGTCACTCCAACTGGATGTCATATTTTAAATTATACACTAAAGTGGGATGACATTGCTGTTGAGACTGAAGAACCATTCCATTACTGGCTCGCAGATGAATTACCTTCTAATGAAACACTCACTGTTAGTATTGAAGCAGTTAATGTGATTGGTCCTAGTGAAGTGACTTCTATTAACATTAGTATTGCCGTAGGTAAGTAAAGGAATGTACATATACATACATGTATATTGCATGACCAAATGCTTCTCTACACACTTTAAAAGTTCTAATGATTCATCTTTCTTTAATCTTTACTATATAGAACCTGTTGTTAATATTGTCAACCACAGTGTAATCATATTATCTTCAGCAGCTCAACTAATTGTAAATGCTGAGGTAAGATCCATTACTGTGTTTACAGTTTATTAAAATTATTCTTCTACTTTGCCAGTTGGATTCTGAGTACTGCCCTTTCTCCTCTCCAAGTCTCCTTCATATTTGTACGACCTGTAATGATAGTACTAGCCCATTCTGTTCATACATTAATCTCACTATATACAATGATGTGATGATTACTATTAGTACCTCACTTCCTCTTGATCTCCGTCAATGTGTATCCACCCTTATCTGGTCTAACGTTCACTTGTCATTCATCAGTTATATCAATGATACTTTCAGTGAGTTTTGGTGCAATATTTATCAGTATCTTAAGACCTTTTGAATTAATTTGACCTTATTATTTTCATTATTAATTATACAGGCACATCTCCAGTTCACAGTGTATTTATTCCTGCTAGCAGTTCTACTGGTTATTTTAGAGTCAATTGTACTTTATTGCCAGGTGGAAGTGGGTGCGTCATTAAAGTTTTTAACTCATCTGGTTTCTTCATTTTTATGGAAGTTTTAACTCTAAATGACACTGTCACAGTTTCTGATGATGACTATACAGTGGTTTCAAAGACCACAACTCATCGATTAACAGCTAATGGAACATATATTGTACATGTATACTCGCTTAAAGATAGTGACATTGTAGGTGGTGTAGTCATTGCTAGTAGCATCATTGAAGTGATACTGCCATCACCCTCACCATCACTTGTCAGTACATCCTCACCATCACATACACTCCCACCCTCCCTCTCACCCTCACTCTTATCATCACCATCACAATCAGTTACATCATCTCCATCACCATCCTGTAAGCTTTATTATATATGGATACTTCATGATTTTTATTATAGGTTTCACTGACTGTTCAGATTCTAATTCACTAGGTGCAATCATTGGTGGTGTTTTTGGTGGTATTATTGGTATTATTCTTATTGTTTGTTTTATTTTTTGTGTTGTTTGTTTGGCAAAGCATTACAATTGTCAGCGATGTGGGCAATATGAAGTGGAACGAAGGCCACAAAATGATACCGAGACATTGGAGCTGGATACCATTAAAAATGGAACATTTAAAAGATCTCAACATGAATCAACTCGTGCTGCCGGTGAAGCTAAATCCTCTGAAAGACCACTACTTAATGGAGTAAGCACATACTATCTAGTGTTGTAACATGTTTTTGCAGAGTCAGAGTGCAACTGACACAGGTCCAGGAGATGATGTTAAATCTCCAACTTCAGATGTCAATCCTACCATTCTGGAAGAGCAATATCAAACAGATGCACACCTTAGTGCAGGCACTGTCAGTATTTTGACTTCATTCTTTTTTTATCAATATTATTCATTATAGGGTGATTTACAAGCATCAGCTCCTGTTATGAAAGAAGTAACAACGAAAGCATCAAGTGATGATGATGACAAGAGAGAATACACACTTGATAAAAGAGAACATGAGTAGGCATTATAACTTTTGTGTACTTTATTTGTTATTTTTGTTTAGCCCTAGACCCCAAATTACAGAAAGGAAAATACAAGAAAGTCAAGCAGTTGATCATAATATTGAAGTTAATCCAATGTAATGATATATTTTGTTTGAACTCTTCACTTGTTTTTATAATTATTTTTAAAGTAAACACAAACCTGCCCTTAGTACAGTACAGTATTACATGTATGTG
>NW_003549562.1:4128-5482 GCF_000090795.2 Amphimedon queenslandica | reverse complement strand
TACACATGAGATAGCTAATGATAATAATTTAACTGGTTTTAATTTTACTATTTTTCTTATATTTTAAAATTAAAGTCAACTTAAAATATTCCACGATTACAATAAATTATGTTAATGATTTACTTAATAATCCAGTGGGTTGCACTGTGGGTCTTGTAGTAGGTGGACTTTCTAATGATGCTTCAACTCCTACGAAATAAAAAAAATTTCCGTAAACATAGCATAAATAATAATTTCTAAATCATGAAATAAAAAAAATTAGCTAAATTTGGACTGGACAGTTGACAACTGATCCATACCCAGCATGCTGCATGCATATTTTAGAATAGCAATCTGTACTTATTTGAATATATTTTGCAGTTGCATTGTAATATATAAAAGCAACAAAAGTTTTGCTCCTCAAAAAAGAAAGCACTATATGGTACCTTTCCAATAGCTTTTGTGACTAATTCACAAATTTGTGGAGTACATTCCTTAAAACCTCCTTAATATGTGTATAGCAAATTAGCGATTGGTGATATCTATGGTAAATATCAAATGACAAGTATCATAGTATCTGTAAGTTTCGATGCCTACTGGGATGAAGCTATGTTCACTTTGTTCTATAAAAAAGGTTTGGTCTTTTAAAATTATTGTGCTGCTATTTTTATTACTACTGCAAGTAATACGCAATTTTGGTTAATGTGTGTGTCTTTTGTGAACTTACTAGTTGTTGAGAAACTTTGGGTATTTCTTTCCACCATACTCTGAGCTACACTAGCCAAAACAATACTGACAGTAAAAAAAAATATAAATGATAAAGCCCATTTCCAGCTAAAAATAAAGATTAGAGCATACTATGGTGGAGTACGTTTTACTTGAAGTGCTTAGCAGGTCTTGAGTTGTTTTGAGGCACCTCTTCTTGATATTTGATTCTACCTGTACAAAAAGAAGGCATATCATATAGCACTATCAAAAGTGCATAATGTATAATTTCATTAAACTTGATAAACTGATAGTTAATTACTAACCTGGACTAGGTAATTTATGATCACTAAACCAACATCTATAGCTATCATCACTTCGTAGTACATCACATGATACTTCACAATTAGTACACCAGGTAGAAGATTTATCTTCCTCAACAATGCAAGTTTTTTGGAGGGGGCATTTAAAAGCAAAGACAAGCTTATTATCTTCCTGAAGTTTGAGATCTTTACTGCTTTCTTTTACAGCTTTTGAGACTAGTTCACGAATTTGTGGACAAATGTCCCTACAATGACCACGAACACGTATTTCAAGACGAGTATAACAATTGATGATATCAATGTAGTATTTTTTATAAACACGAAGTGTCATTGCATCATGATATTTA
>NW_003549562.1:0-2207 GCF_000090795.2 Amphimedon queenslandica | reverse complement strand
GGCTTCAACATAGCTTCGGAGCTAATTGTTGATTGGATTATACCACGATTCGAATACTGCAGCTTTGCATCAATAGGAGACGTATGTTGATTAATACGATATTGAAACTCACACTTCTCATCAAGACCTTTGGTAAGATCAATGGTGATGATATTCAGTGCAGCTGCTCTTGTAAAAAGAGGTAGCAACTCTCGATATGCTGGTTGACCACCGGAATCAATAAAATAAACCCAATTTTTGCTTAATTTGCTAGATTTGTTGACAGCAAGTAATATTTTTTCAAAAATTTCTTCGTAGTTTGTCTCGGCTGATTCATTCTTGGCTGGTCCACTCTCAGCTGATTCACTCTCGGCTGATCCATTCTTGGCCGATCCATTCTCGGCTGATCTATTCTCGGCTGATCTATTCTCAGCTGGCCCACTCTCGGCTGATCCATCCTCAGCTGGTCCACTCTTGGCTGATTCATTCTTGACCGGTCTATTTTCGGCTGATCCGTTCTCGGCTGGTCCATTCTTGGCTGATTCGTTCTCGGCTGGTCCATTCTTGGCTGATCCATTCTCGGCTGATCCATTCTCGGCTGATCTATTCTCAGCTGGCCCACTCTCGGCTGATCCATCCTCAGCTGGTCCACTCTTGGCTGATTCATTCTCGGCTGGTCTATTTTCGGCTGGTCCGTTTTCGGCTGATCCATTGTCGGCTGGTCCATTGTTGGCTGGTCCATTTTCAGCTGATCCATTTTCAGCTGATCCATTGTCGGCTGGTCTATTCTCAGCTGGTCCATTCTCAGTTGGTTCATTTGTGGGTGGTTCCTCCAGTGATTCATGTAATTCTTCAGACATTGGTGTTTCATCCTCTTGTGCAGATGCCAGCTGATTAAGTAATTCTCTTTCATCAACCCTCTCCCACTTCTTATTTTTATCATCAACAGATATTCTTGTTGCTTTAACAGCAGGACAAGCTATTGGTGTACTGTCAGTGGAAGCGGTTCTGTGGTACTTAAAAAAGTACTCTAGTACTTTCCGAAGTACTTGGCCCCATGTCCAGTTGGGAGGTGCAGCCAGTGCAGGTGGTGGCTCATTAAGTAGGAGGTGTTGAGAACACGTTTTACCAGCTCCAGGTGCACCATGCATATTGATACGAGTGATCTCTAGCTTAACTTCACCTTCTTTAAGCCATTTTTTTATTTCTAAAATTAATTGTGAAAAAAAGACACTATCTTTTAATTTTTATCACATATTTAGTAGTAAGCAATTAATGCAATAAAATCTTATTTCTTACTTTCTGTATCCATTTCATCAGTTACAGTAACAGTAGCAACAGTGCCTATTATACACAAGTGATAGAATATTAATTACGAGTTAGCAATTAATGCAATAAAATCTTATTTCTTTTTTCTTTACTTTCAGTTTCTTGTGTACTATCAGTGAGTTCTTGGGATTGTGGCTCATTAAGTAAGAGATGTTGTGAACCATCAGCTCCTGCACCATGCACGGTATCAGTGACTTTTAGCTCAAGTTCACCTTCCTTCAGCCAATTTTCTATTTCAAAAATTAATGATAATAATTATTAATCAGTTATCACATTAATAAGAACACAGTTAATTTCATACAACAAAAACTTATTTTTTTACTTTTTTTATCAAATTCCTCAGCTTCAGCACCTACAAGTGATAAAAAGATAATGTAAACTGAATAACTTAATATAGCATGTAATTATAATTTATAATTTTTGGTATTATTACCATCTCTTAAATGTAAATTATATTTGTGATATGCTCTATTGGAAGAAAGAAATCTTTCAACATCAGCTTTTGCCTTTACAAGTTTGTCCGGATAATCTTCACAAATTTGAAGTACCTTCCTCCAGGTCACTCCTTTATTGGAGTCTATCCATCTCCGGAACACTAGTATAAGGTTATCAGAGGTATACTGAGGAAGAGGTAGCAGATCGTTCACTTTAACATCAAGTGCAGTACCAATAATTTTACTATGAACATCATAATCCTTGAACAACCTAAGAAGGTCATTCATTTGAGGCTTCTTGTTTAACAGGAGATCTGTATAAAATTTAATAATAATAATATAATAATAATAATAATAATAATTAATAATAATAATAGTAATAATGAATAAAGGCCTAAGAAATAATATTGAGTCAAAACATGAAGTCTACAATCTTTTTGAAGTTTTTGCGCAACAAATAATATA
>NW_003549561.1:3470-5482 GCF_000090795.2 Amphimedon queenslandica | reverse complement strand
ATGCAGAAGTATGTGTGTATAGTCCAGAAATTATTAAGTAAAAATAATTAAATTATAAACACTACAATACTATATAAATATTATGCATTAATTGCTGTTTTATTGACAAATTACAAACCAGAAAATACATTTTAAGGGACAATCACTACAAAAAAAGTGCCGGCCAAATGGCACCAATACACTGCACTATACACAGAACATGGTAATTTGGTTAAGTCAACTATCATTGCAGTTCATTACAACAGTAGTAATTCCCTCTGTCATGTTATGGAATACCAGCTATGATGTATTCAAACTTAAACATAAGGTGTACATGTATCTCTATAAAATAGTTGAGTTCTTACCTAGTTCTATTAACATTGTGATATTAGGATCAGTGATATACTCAGAAAATGGTTCCTTGTATCCTCTTCCTACATCTTTCCATTCACGTGTTCCTCTCCCAACCACTACCACCAACCACACACAGTCTGGACTCATCATTATTGATGATAAGCAATGATCCTGTCTACCAGTAACAAATTCAGGTAGAACAATCTGTTGAAATAATACATGTATGGTAATATTTTAACATGTAAACCAGTATTTACAATATGTTACAAATATTCAAGGGAATATACATGTACATGCATTGGGTACATGTACTGTACATGCACACAGTGAGTATTTCTAAGGTATTAATACAATACAATACATTAACATGATAACTACTGTACAATCACTGTATCACACACATGTACACTGTAAACTAATGAAGCACTATGGTGCAATGGACTCGCCTGCTGGAATTCCCTTGAGTGATATGTATTACTTGTACTGTGATATTTTAAGCAATTTGAAAAAAATTATTATTATGGACTGCATAGTTATAATGATAATTAAAATAAGCTATGGGTGTGGTCAACAACTAACTAAATCATGGCACATGGGTAGGAGAAAGAAGAAAAGCTGAAATTTATTTTAGCATCTGAAGCTCTATTCCAAGAAAGAGTTGGCACAGAAAATTTTTCTAGATATTTAAAAGAGACTGAGAGAGTTTGGTTGCTCCTGCCTTCCCTAGTGCCACCTGAAAAATTCTCAAATAGGCAAAATCACAAACTTTGAGCAACTGTAACTCACAAACAACGAAGTTAGGACAAAATCGTTCTTTTTGTTTTTCGTTAGATGGGATTTTCTACCTCTGAAGCAAATCTCGGCCCTGTAGAGTGAAACACGAGCTCTCACCTGGAGAGAGGTCCCCTGGTTTAGCAGTTCACAGCTTTTGGTGCCACGGGATGCTACAAGAGCATAACTAGATGAAAGAAAGCAACTTTATCTGTTGCTAGAAGAAGAAATAGAGCTCTAGACTGCTCAAACAAACAGATAATTTTTTTACAAATCAATTAAACTGTGTGGACAGAATGACAGAATGACAACCCAACTGCTTAGTACCCGCCTACGCGAGTCCAATAACATTATACACATACCTTACTCCACTGGTACTGACTAGTATTCAGTAACCAACTATCATTTACTAGTTGACCATCATTACCCTCTCCACCTATCATTACTAGTGTAGGTGAGTCACTGATGATACTAGTAATAGCATGATGACGTCTCTCCACAGGCCACTGTACACTAGCAGGTACTACTGGTCCCTTGACACTCTCCCAGTGCTAAATAAAATGAATTAATCAATATTATAAAATGAATTAAAGCATGTACATGTACACTGTTCTATTATACTTAAGAGTTTGTCCATATAATCATAAATAATTAAGTTAATATTAGTGATAAATGTACAGTTTCCATTAAAATAAAATATTAATTCAAATCTACATGTAATACTCATTTATATATTCAAATAACAAGCTATAAGAAAATAAAAAATTAAAAAAAACAAGTTAAGTAGGATTCCAGAGCAAATTCGTAAAAAAGTAATGGAAACAAGGACAGGTAGGATTTCAAATGACCAACGAAAATACGAAGTGAAAATCCTACTCATGACGCAAATTCTACTCTAAATTAGTGCT
>NW_003549561.1:0-3200 GCF_000090795.2 Amphimedon queenslandica | reverse complement strand
CTGCTACTAATGATAACATCTTCCATTTTCACAGCTGAACTAACTAATTAAAGTAACCAGGTGTTTGATAATGGGCATGGGTACATGTACCATGTGTCAATCATGATAGTGTTGATTCAACTATCACAATAGTGTTGATTCAACTATCAAGATAGTGATAGATTACTATCACAACCATCGCATATATCGATACTATCGCCCAGCACTACTCTAAATTGTACTTTCAATGTTATTATGAAAGAATTACGGATCACCTTGCAATGTAGAGCAGAATTTGCGTCACAAGTAGGATTTTCACTTTGTATTTTTGTTGGTCGTTCGGAATCCTATTGTCCTTGTTTCCATTACTTTTTACGAATTTGCTCAGGAATCCTACTTAACCTTGTTTTTTTAAAGTTTTTTATGTTCTTGTTTGTGTTGATTTTTTAATATTTATTGTATTTCTTTAGTTACCATTGTGATACTTGTTGATTTTACACAAACAATAATTTTCTTTATAATTAATATCATTGTTATGCTTTACAGCATTTATGAGAGGCAGCACTGATTAAATAGATATGCTGAAGGAATATCAACTATACTGATGACAAGTGAAATTAATACTAGTCTTGACACAAGTCGTTGTTCAAAAAGCTGTGAGCTGAGAGTGTTCATCTTCCCTGCATTTCTGTAGCTATACTCCTGTTCTTCCAGGCTGTTGTCAAGTTCATATTATCATTGCATAATTATCATAACATAAATTAACTGTTTGTTTTTTAAAATAAAATAAAACCACACACTTGATAAAACAGTAACATGTTTATACCTTCTCTTAGCTGGAAACCTCCACTAAAGTATTGCAGTTGATTCCAAGCAAAGCTAGGTAAAACTTCTTACAGAGCTGCAGATCTGAGCATGCGCAACCACGCACAAATTTTAGAGCACATGCTTCTTTAATTAACAAAATGGCGGCATGTAGCTAAAATGGTACGATCCAGCAGTCACAGTATCACTTTTTCCTTTTTTGAAGAACAATTCTAACAGACAAGGACCTGCGTATACACTGTTAAAATAGAATGGTGCAAGATTTATCCTTCTATTACCAGGCAAGTTCGATATATCTACCGACAACTGGATTGACAGGACTTTCCTGATGATGATGAAGATGAAAAAAGGTAGCTCAACAAAATGGCCGGTTCGCCAATTTTTGACTTTCCTCTTAGACAAGGTTTAGAACCGCTCTGGTAATATCATTGGAGTCCTCTGGTCAAGATAAGGTCCTCTAGGAAGTCTAGTAAGCATATGAGCTCATTTTCCCAGTATAGACCAGTTGGTGCTAAGTACATGTATATTCATAGAATTTTAAGTATATTCATTGTGATACCGTAAATAAAGTAAAATTTTCCTGCCGCCACTTTGGAGTCTTAGTTACTAAGAGTAGAATGGGAGAAAGTAATATCTTTGCTTCTATATCTTCTAGGGGCACTTATTAAAGTCCATGAGCCAACTCTAGACACTGGATGATGGTGAGTAAGCAATAGCAATATTGCTGTGACGAATAAATACAGCAATTTTTGGAGAATAAGCTCTTTTCACAATCGCTCCATAGACAACCATTGAAAGTAGGACTCCAAAATGGCGGAAGGAAAATTTTACTTTATTTACGGCATCACAATGAATATACTTAAAACTCTATGAATATACTTAGCACCAACTGGTCTATAGCAAGGCTACAAAAGTCATGGTAGCCATTTTGTTTGGGGGTGAATCCTACTTAGTAACGCTACAGAGTTATTAATACCTGTATGTACATGTATTATCCAAACATGACTGATCCATGCAATAAATGTACATCCCATACAGTAATAAGATAACTTACTATTGTAGTATCAGACTCCAGTTGACATGTATAGACTATATTAACAGATCTATCACTTCTATCATCATCACTAGGCACTGATCCACCAAACATGACAGCTTTATTATTAGTAATCTTTTGAATAGCAAAGGCAGCAGTAGGAGGACAACACTGACCACTAATAGTTGGAATAATCCATTGTCCTAAATAGAAATAGATAATATAGTTAGAATTATTAAGTATAACACTGCAAATATCTTGTACATACATGTATGCATGTATAGCAAGAAATAATTGCTGCTTAAGATGGGCAGTTGGGTGAAAAGCGACTGATTTAAATTTGTCATTTTCATTTCACTTAATTTGCATAGATACATGTCAGTTGTGGCTCAATATGACAACATTTTCATAATATCATTCATAAATGGAGTAAAATAATTATTAGAGTTCAGTAAACTAAATGAAGAATGAATGAATGACAGACAGCCAGACTACCTAGTCCCTCACCCACAAAGCGTTAGTGAGGGACATTAATCAATAAATTTAATTAGACCATGTGGAAAATTATTAATAGGTGGAGTAGGATGCATTAATGCTTGAAGGCTTCATTTTGAATTTTGTATTTTTTATTTTATGTAGCTGATGTAACTCAAAATTAGTTAGTCAAATCAACTATCTCTTCATACAATGATGCCTCATGCTCACTCTTTCAATGTTTACATGCACCTACTTAATATGCAAATGGTAAGAAAAATAATGATTGAAAAATATGTCATTACAAGCAGAGCATAGATTATAAATATGCATGCATTAATTAATAAATACTTACTTGTTGATAAATTTAATAAATTCTGTTCATTAGTACAAATACGACCATTACCTAACTGAATATACTGATACTGTGATTGGTATTTAGTGGGTATAGAACCATTGCCTCCTATCATAAATAGGTATTCTGTACTCAGAGACTCCATACACACCAGACCACCAAGCCCTCTCTTCATTACAGCATCACTGGTTGGCATTATATTATTCCATTCATATGTTAGACTGTTAAATGAGTTGACATCATTATGATAGCAGATGTCATGTCCACAGTAGCCGCCAAAAAAGAAGATGTCATTGTTTCTGGTAGTACAGAAGTATCCTATAGCTCCTAGAGGAGGTGACGTTCCTCTGGTCACGTGAAAGGACCAACGACCAGTCCTAAACTCTAGTCTATCAATGGTGAACAACAATTTCCTCTTTTGTGGGGAATCATGAACAAGAGGTAAGTCAGGGCTATCCCCTCCCCACAGGAACACCGATTCTCCTACTACAGGAGCTGAGTGATACGATATTCCTCCCAGTTGATAGATACCTG
>NW_003549560.1:3181-5486 GCF_000090795.2 Amphimedon queenslandica | reverse complement strand
ATTTATTCATTTATTTATTAATTTATTTATTTATTCATTTATTTATTTATTTATTTATTCATTTATTTATTCATTTATTTATTTATTCATTCATTTATTTATTCATTTATTTATTTATTTATTTATTCATTTATTTATTCATTTATTTATTTATTCATTTATTTATTCATTTATTTATTTATTTATTTATTTATTCATTTATTTATTCATTTATTTATTTATTCATTTATTTATTCATTTATTTATTTATTCATTCATTTATTTATTTATTTATTCATTCATTTATTTATTCATTTATTTATTCATTTATTTATTTATTCATTCATTTATTTATTCATTTATTTATTTATTTATTTATTTATTCATTTATTTATTCATTTATTTATTTATTTATATTAGAAGTGACAGAGATAAGAGAGTAGAATCAGCTAAGATATCAATAACAGCATTACTGAAATCATGGTCAGGTACATGTGTATGAAATACTGTGACCTTATTATTGTTGTTGTTTTTATTGTTTTAGGTTTTTTATTGTTACTTAATCCGTCAATTAATGGAATATCAACTATAATTAACATGTTACCTTTGACTGAACCTTATATACAGGTAATTGATTAATTAATTAATTAATATTCATTATTATTATAGTGCATAGTATTGTACCAAAAATGGCTTTAAAATCACTCCAAATTTTTATTACATTTTCTGATACATATTGATGTCATTATGCTGTGTAGCAAGTTTGAGCTGATTCCGACTTCAATTTTTCAAGTTATGGCCATTTTAAGAAAACATCAAAAATCTGAAAATTACCCAAGGCTATAGCCCATGTTTTTTTCCAGAAAATGGCTCCCTTTCCAGTACATGTATTTAGTCCAATTTCTAGTGGTACATGCATTATTATTATTATTATTATTATTATTATTATTATTATTATTATTATTATTATTATCTCTAATATGTCCAGAGACAGATCCTTGAGATACTCTACAGTTCCTTTCATTTGAAGATCCCTCAGTGGACTGATGACTATAGGATAGCTATTGCTAGTGTTGGTAAGATACTGGCTAATTAATTGATGGGTGTGGCTTGATAGTTAATTAATGAGCATGGCGTATTGATATTTAATATACTTTTTGTTATACGTAATAGAAGATAATCTAACTAAACAGTATTTTACTTTAACATAAAACAAAGAAAAATACAAAATAAAACTTTAATAGTAATAATAGTGATTGGATAGAAGCAATTTTAGCAACATTACCAACATAAATGACCGTTACCAATTTTACCATGCATGTACATACAATAAAAAAATGTGACCTTATAGCTGCATCATTCCGAGGGTCTAACTTTTACTGTTTTGCAGATTCTTCATGTCCAAGAAAATTTTTCCGTAAAACTTTCTTGTGAAACAGATCCTACTGTCTTGATTTATTACCTTGAAACTTTGCTGCTATATGATATAGTGTATGCTTGTGTGTATAAAGTGGCTCAATCTTGTTGGTTGTTTGTCACCAATATGTCCATGAAACCATAATCTTCATCAGTCATTTTTAAATTCCTCATCCTCCGACCTTACAGTCTCTTCTACTCCTTCAGCCTGATATACTGACGTTTGTGTATCAGAAGTTGAAGGTAGTTGCTCTTCGGACTTTGTTTGTGTAGCCTCAGTAGGTTCAATGTATTCTGGTGTAGGGGATTTATGTACTCATCGCTTCTTGTTCCTTATTTCATTAGGTGAAGCTGTAGGACCTCTGGGCTTGTCCATTGACTCTTCTACTTCACTTGCAGTAGCTACATTAAAGAGAAAAAACCAAATTATTTTATTAATAATACTATTTTACAGTATTACCTTCACCATTGACTGATTCTAATCGAATCAATGGGACTGATCTGGTGACTGTAGTCAGTGTTGGTGTGCTTGCAGCTGTGGGTGCTACTAATTTCTCATTTTTGCCAACTATGGGCACAGAAGATCGACTAGTAACTGTTTCTCTTTGCTTGGGAGACTGATACGGTTCAACTTGAGTTATGGAAGAGGTGACTGAAGGATTAGTAGTAGCAGCAATAGGAGCCTGTGGCTCAAGTGGTGCTATTTGTAGTAATAGACTAGTATTAATCAAAGTGTGGCTAATAATAATAATAATAAATTAATTTCATTTTTGCTGAGTTGGGGAAATTTGAAGATGAGTAACAATAATGTATTTTTGAGCTGTTTCTAATAAAACAAGCCTAATTCTATGACATTTATGATAAAATAAACCGAGGGCTATAAAAAGTGAAGAATAATCAGAATGTGCCA
>NW_003549560.1:0-1463 GCF_000090795.2 Amphimedon queenslandica | reverse complement strand
AATTGATGGGCGTGGCTTGATAGTTAAAATTGGTATTTTTATTATGTGTGTAGTTATTATTAGCAAATTCTCCAAAAATTTTTTGTAACATAATCCAAAATAAAAGATTCATCTTAATTAAATATACATTTATACATACATGTACAACATGATGATACATCATAATATATAGTAAACAGAACAGTTTGTGTGTGAAAAATACACAATTTATTAATTATACTTAATTATTAAGTAGTGCATACATTGTAAATGTACAGTACATAGTTTAAGATATTACACATCCTTTGTCGTTTCGGTTTGTGTTGTCTGGGTTTGTTGGCGTCAAAGATCTTTGACCTTGTGGTCGGTTTACTACCGACATATTCAACGTCTCATCATCATCATCTCCATCTGTAAGTCTAACATTCTTTAAGATTCCCCCTTCTCCTGATACAGTTACTATCTCTTCTGGTTTTGGCTGAGCACCCAATGGTGCAGTGTTAGGTTCTGTATCTTGTACTGCTTATGGTGACTTTATTGCATTGTCAGTAACTATTATTGGGGGAAACAATTATCATCATTTATCAATAGCACTGTCTGGCTGGTTTTTTAGGATTAATAACTTTTTGCTGTATTATACAATCGTGGACTTAAATCTTTGAAAAATTTGCAAAATTGGTATCCTAAAAAACCAGCCACACATATGAGTATTATTTACCATCTATATTTTTGCTTTTATCACTTCCTGATGACGAGATTGATGAGTTTGATAAAGGTCTTCTTTGAGTACCAGTCCCTTTTGTCTCTTGTTCTCTTATGTATTTCAATTGTGGTATTTCAGGTGAAGCCATTGCTAATTCTTTGTGGCCGGTTCTGGACTTTTGTTTAACAGATTGAGTAGGAGGAAGTGAGTACACTACATCATTTTGAGACACTTCATATTGTTCTAGAAAGAAATTAGCACAAAACTAAAAATATATAACTTTTATATTAAGAATCACCAGGGTCATTTCTGTCTGAACCATCCTTGCTTGATTCATCCATCACCTGTTCAGCAGGCTCAC
The DNA here is from genome assembly GCF_000090795.2 of Amphimedon queenslandica. Classification (NCBI taxonomy): domain Eukaryota; kingdom Metazoa; phylum Porifera; class Demospongiae; order Haplosclerida; family Niphatidae; genus Amphimedon; species Amphimedon queenslandica. The sequence continues at coordinate 420 of NW_003549560.1, read as the reverse complement.
TCTCTCCTTTATCTTCAGTTTGTTCAGCGATTGAAGAGAACCTCATTTCGACAACCTGAGGATCACTATGTCCTAGTATAATAATAAGTACATGTAACAAGGACAATGTAAATATGCTAGCTGTGCTCATGAATAGCATTGTACTCTACCAGGAGCCCATAAAAGAAAAAGGGAAGGGTAGGAGCGCGCAACACCCACGCATTTAATTAAAATCACTGTAGCCTGCATAGCTTAATGAGTTTACTATTTTTAGAACAAGGTAAACCACACCCGTTTAATAAAATGGCTACCAGTGTGAAGGTTGCTCTGAAAAAGAAGCTGTTTACATCTCAAGACACTGTACCAGCAACAGATTTATTGAAAGAACTTAAAAAGATAAGTATGCTACCCCAAAAATTCAGCTCCTTACAGTAAAGCCTC
>NW_003549559.1:2320-5488 GCF_000090795.2 Amphimedon queenslandica | reverse complement strand
ATTACATTAACACCTGAGGGATAAATACTGGATAAATAACGAAACACATCAATATGGCCATTACTGCAAGCTGTATGTAATACAGTGGATCCTTCATCATCAGTAGCTGTAAGGAGATCATGATGAGTAGAACTACCAGTGACTGAGAACAGTAAAGCTTCAGCGGTATCCTTATGACCAGAGGCAGCTGCTAAGTGTAATGGTGTCTGTCCTTTCTTGTTAGTAATTAATAAGTTATTGTTAGACAGACTGGCTTTTAGTAATAGTGATACCATATTCTGTCGTTCACGTTGACAGGCTACATGTAATGGTGTATTACCATCTTTATCTTGTACATTAATAAGTACAGCATTATGTGGATTATTGTATATGTCATGAGGACTGTCTAATAAACACTTTATCTTACGTAACCAGACAACACTCATTGAGGGTATACTCTTACTCAGTAAATATTCTAATATTTCATATTTATTATCTGCTACAGCAACATGTAGTGGTGTACAGCCTTTATGATCAGTTGCATTAGGATTACAATAATTATTATCAACAATGAGATACTTTAATACATTCAAGTGACCCCTCCATACTGATATGTGAACTGCTCCAGACCCTATAACATCAGTAGCTGATAGATTACACTTCTTACTAATAAGATATTTAATAACTTCTAACTGATTGAAGTACACTGCAGCAAGGAATGGAGTATGACCATGCTTACTGTGAGGTAGTTCAAGTGATGATGGTATGTGTTCTATAATGTACTGGATCAAGTTCAATCTTCCATTACCACATGCTAAGTGAATAGGAGCCATTCCCTTATCATTCACAGCACACAGATCTAACTGATGATTCTCTACTAGATGTTTGAGTATAGGAAGAGAGTCACTGTACTCACAGGTAATGTGAAGAACTGTTGATCCATTAGAAGTCTTAGCTGCTACATTACACTGAGGAAGACTAGTGAGATAAAGTACAACAGGAACATGGCCTCTTTCACATGCCTTATGAAGAACTATGCTACCATCATCAGTGTTAGTGGCATTAACATCACACTGATACTTGTTGATCAGTTCCTGTAGACAATGTAGCTTACCTTTATAAGCAGCATAATGAGCTAGTGTGTACTTGTTATTGTCAGTGTAATTAGTAATATCCACACTATACTCCTGACTGTACCATTCCAGTATATGAGTATGGCCAGTCTGTGCTGCTGCATGTAATACTGAGAAACCAGTGTTATTAATATTGATAGGCTCAAGCTTATACTGTTGTATTAGTAATTGTACTAGATCAAGATTACCTGAGAAACAGGCATACATGACACATGTTTGATCATGTGTATCCTTAGCATTGACATCACATTTCATATCATTTATTAGAAATGTGACCAATTGAATATTACCACTCTCACAGGCTAAATGCAATGGTATGTTACCCTCATTGTTAGTAGAGTGTAGTAAACTAATGTATTGAGGATACTGACTGGTGATATGTTTGATAAAGTGAGTGTGACCTTTAAATGATGAAAAATGAATAGCATTCCAACCTTTGTTATCTGTTAGGCTCAGACTACACTTGTAATCCTTCACGTATAATTCCAGTAGTAAAATATCACCAGATTGATCAGCATAATGAATTGGTAGCTTACCATTACTGTCAGCTTGATGAGGATCTAACTGATAAGTAGTTATTAATTCTTTAACAAGAGATAAGTTAAGAGACCCTGAGGCATAATGTAAAGCAGTGAGGCCAACCTTATCAACTGCAGTAGGAGACAAACCTTGTTCAGTAATAAGATACTGAACTAAATCAAAGTTACCATTCCATGCAGCATGATGTACTAACGTGTGTCCTTCATTAACTGTTTTATTAATATCACAATGCTGTACCTCAATGAGATATTGAGTGATATCAATATGACCATTGCGACAAGAATGACGAAGACATGTTATACCATCATTATCAGTGATATTAGGATCACTGTTATGATTATTAATAAGATATTTAACGGAATTAATACTACCTGACCAGCAGGAGTAGACTAATGGTGTACAACCATAAGTATCAACATCATTAGCATTGAGATTATACTGAGATATGATATAACTTAATACACTAGTAGAACCTGACCAGGCAGCATTATGTACTGGAGATTTACCATCATTAGTTAATGTACAATTGATATTATATTCTTCTAATGCTTTCACTAGTAATGTACTGCCACTGCGTGATGCTAAATGAAGTAATGACTCACCATCATTTGTAGTGGCATTGATATCAAAGTTAGGGCAAGTGCTAGCTTTCTTGAGAAGTGAAGAAAACATTTCAACTCTTTTATTTCGTTTAATAAAATCAATATTTGGTTTTATTCTAGTACCATTAACAGTACTAATAACTGATGCATCAATTTGTGCCATAAGCTTACTATACACAATACCAGCTGGAATATGTATACTTGTATCACATGCATAATCTAAACATGACCTACCATTATTATCATTAACTAATAATGCTTCATTACCTTGAATACTAACAATATACTCAACAACTGATGATGAAGCATAGCATGAAGCATTATGAAGTGGAGTCCTACCATATTGATGCTTTACTTCAATGGATAATTGATATCGATTTAAAAGATACTTAAAAAGCTCAACATTATTACTCATAGAGGAGTAATGCAATATGCTGAACCCCCAAAAATCAGTGGAATCTGGTGAGAAGAGGTTTAATGATTCAAGCTTGTGGACTAATGCTAACTCTCCACTTTGACAAGCTAACAATGATAAAGAAGCACCTTCACTATTAATCTGAGAAGTATTACAATTTCTCTCATTAAAGAATTCCATTACGTCAGAATGGCCCCCCATTGCTGAGTATAGTAATGCAGTGTTATTGCTATTGTCTGGTTGATCAGGAGGAACGTCACACGTGTCTACTAGATATTGTACTATAGATAAGTGGCCTTTATAAGATGCCATATGTATACTAGATACACTATTATCATCACCTTCATTAGGATCAATACCATATTGATCGATGAGTAGTTGAAGGATCTCAATGTGTCCACCATATGATGCAGAGTGTAATGGAGTCCAACCATGAAGACCACGATGATATGTGCTGTGACTAAACTTTTCAAGAAGCCATTGTACTTCATCTTTTAAT
>NW_003549559.1:0-2310 GCF_000090795.2 Amphimedon queenslandica | reverse complement strand
AAGTTATGTATGGAGGGATTGACTAAAGGTCAGTTCATGTACTTACCAATATCAGTGGATGAGTGCTTAACCTCTTCTATTGAGAACTGTAAAATTATTAATAATATTAAAATTTGTATTTATAATAACAAACCTCTCTTAGATCATATTTATCTTCACCACATGTTAGTTCAGTGATACCAATACTAGCTAACTGTTGTTGTAGCTTTGTAGTTAGAGGAAATAATAAAGAATAAAGATACTCAGGAATGAGGTAACCCAAACAGAGAGAACTCAGGTGGACAGATCTGAAGTGAAGATCATATTCAGGAATATCCAAACCTTTTGGTATTGCTCTACGAAAGAAGAAAAGGTCATCCAGTGTGTAGTCATCTCTGTCTACTTTAGCAATCATTACTCGTGTACCAGGAGGAATGTCTGTTATACCAAACTGTACAGCATCAGCATCTTTCAATAGTCCACCACTGTTTATAAAATAATCCTTTAACTTCTCTTCATATGACAACCAAGTTCTCTTCAGCGAACGATTTTCAGGTAGAAATACTCCGACAAGTTTTATCATTAGTTTATAGTTGAACCATGATATGTATTTGTCTTGAAGAATAAAAAATAATTTTGGTAGTGTTTTTACATGTTCAAACTCTTCTCTAACTGCTTCAGCTGTTGTTTTTTGTATCTTTATAGGACCAAGTAATGACATTACGTGTACTTGTAGATAAGTTATAATTTTAGGAAGATGTCTTGTTTTAAAAGAATCCATCGTTATTCTAATTGCCTCATCAAACTCTTCCTGTATATCCCGCAGTTTATTGAAAAGGATGCGGCTCTTTTCAGGAGTAGAAACATACACCAAATTATCTGAAAATAACAAAAACTTAAACAATGAAAATTAGCATAAAATATATTCAAGCAAATTTAATGTGTCATGAATATTATGCAAGTGCTACAAATTTTTGTGATGTTTTATTATTATGAGCACAATTTCATGTTGCAGTAGTGATGTATATGTAAACTAAAATGTTATAGTGTTCATATATTAAATCTCACAAGCATCAAAATTTTGTGTAGAGTTGCACATATTTCTGCTGCTCTTGTTGACAAATTATTGATTCATGCATTAAAAAGAAGTAATATTATTATTACCTGTTGCTCTGTCAGTGCTTGCTGGTGACATAGCTACTTCATCTGTTTCAGGAGTTGCACTTTTTTCTGAAAAAAATAGAAAAAATATATAACCAAATTGCAAATTAAAGTACTAATCATAGAGTCGTTATCAAATAAGTGTGCATGTCATACAAAACCTTATTTACAAAAAATATGTGCATGTGAGACAAATAATATCATGAGGAATCTAACATTTCATTTTTTCATAATCCATAACTTATTGGGTCAAATTTAAATGACATTCACTACTGAGACTGAAATTTGTTTGTAATGATATTCATTGCTTGATAATGATATTCATGTACTATATCAGTAGTGTGACTTCTACTATGCAAGCAATTGACTCAATACCAAAAAAGGAGATAATTAGGCTACCCAACCCAACCTACACTAACACATAATGTATTATCATAGATACTGATACACTGACAGTGATACTATTGATGACAACACTCAACTAATATATGTACTTTTTGAACTAGTTGATCCTGCAGGTGGCATAGCTGGTAGAGGATGTTCACGAGCTATTTCATCAGCTAATGCTGGATCACCTCCTCCTTCTTTAACAGCTACACACACTCTCCTCCAACAAGGAATACCATTAGTCTTGTAATCATAATCTTTCTTTAACCAGTATTCAAAAACTTTACGCAGACATGACAGATCTTTTCCACTAAAGTTAGCTTCTATGCTGTTGATAGTATCTATTCTGAGACGCAATGAAATAGCAATCTGTTCCCAATGAGCTGAGAGTGGTCTGACTTTATCATAAACATCATAAAAGTCATTGATGCCTATCATTAAAGCAAAAAAGTCACTCTTCGAAATTAAGAAAATTTTAAAACTTATGTAAATCTCAAATATACGCACAAACTCACTTAGCTCTTTATCACAAACGTTTATAAAAGTAGGCGAGGAAGAAGGGCTTGCCATTGTTGGTTGCTGCGTTCACTTCTACGCCCACTCAAAAGTACGGTATTAGGGGTATGGCTCAACCGGTTGTGGTTATGCGGCGCTGCTTGCTCTAAAATGGAGCAGCTTACAGCATTACTCTACTTTCTTCTCTTTTTACTGACATCATGTACTCTCAGGATTAATGGAGTCTCTCCTGATATTATAAATATCCAGTCTAGTTCATCCTGTACA
>NW_003549558.1:2065-5493 GCF_000090795.2 Amphimedon queenslandica | reverse complement strand
CCCCCCAAAATTTTAATGAAAATTTACATAAAGTGTACATAAAGGTACACAATTGTGTACAATTGTGTACATAAAGTGTACATGATTGCTCTGTAAATTACAAATTTATTGAGTAAGCAATTGCATAGTATTACTGTAATATAGTCAGTATTACTTCTACATGGAAGTTTACATGTACTTCCCCCCCAAACCAAAATTTCTAGATAGAACCCTGCCAAGGCTAAAATTTATAATAATAATTATTATTATATTTGATAAACAGTTAAAACTTACTTTGGATCACTGATCAGCAAACTGTAGTATACTGTCATTGCTCCATCGCCGTGAGTGCAAAATGATGCATTCTCTACTGTTACTTTCCTGTTACTGTTCGTTCCTTCAACAATTTAACTTATCCTTTGAATTATACAACCAGAAGTCACCTAATGGCCTCGTCATATTTAACAATGGAATGTTTTCAGATGCCTTAGTCATACGTGTCCCAACCTTTTTTGTTCCTACAAATTGTTGTCTATAATGCTTTCCTTTATGGTTTTGGGTTAAAGACTGCCTAATGTTACTGTGGTCATAGATACTGGGTACCTTGTGCTGGCAGAACTTCTTTCTCATTCATTATCTTGTTCAATCAAAAAATTAATTGTTTTCTTTGGTGGCATTTAAACAGTAAAACCAGATTAATACTGGATTGGGGACCAGACCCTTACAGTCCAGGGTCTGGCATTATTAACTAATATCTCCTTAGCAAACCAGAACATTATGGAATATGATTTGATAACACATGGTACAATACTGGTAGATCAATTTGATTCCAATAATGGATAACTTTCACGATCTACTCAGATATTTCATGTTACAAGAATTTATTTCCCATTTTAATGAATTTGGGTGGCAAATTCATTTAACTCAGTGGTCTGGTTATGGACATAAGAAGAAGTAAGAGGTATAAAGCATAACAGAACTGATGTTCTGAAACTTTTGATATGTTGGAACAAGGTGTTATAGCCATGTTGAACTGAGGTTGGGATCTAAATCCACTTTGATAATTAAAATGGTAAGGCAAAATCATTGCAGACTTTTCACTAACCTTTCTCTAAATTCATTGGATCTAAAATACATCAATAGCATTTAGGTCAAATCAATAAAGATATGTACTTACATTGTACCTTGAGTTACAAGTATAATGTCTGTATCAGCTTGATCTAATATTAAGATGGTAAGGTGACATCATTGCAGACTTTTCACTAACTTTTGCTAACAATTGTCATTCTATCATGATCTAGATCTGGAACTGGATATTTACAGAAAAGCTTTAAGTTAAAAATAACTAATGAATAGTTACACTCACGAGCCTTTTTATGTTGATCAGTACTAGATTCTATAGTGAAGATGGCATCAATAAAATCAACATATAACTCAAGTTAACTTACCAGATGTACATGTAGCATTTTCAATTGCTGTTCAAATGACAATTTCAATGACAATGTCTGACCCATCGGAACATCTGTGGCTATTGTGATTCCCAATTGCTCCTCGAACTCTACTCCAAATGAAATAAAGAATTAGACTGGAAGATTTTGTCTCCCTATGCAAGATGGTAAATCTGTCCTCCTTATAACAGTGCCGTATATCAAAAACCTGCAACAATAAAATACCAAGCATAAATTAGTCAAACAAAATGCTATATAAATGCACTAAAGTTTACCTTTATATTCTGTTGTGCTGTAATATATAAACTGCACTAAAGTTTACAGTAATGCAGTATTGCAGTAAGTCCAGTTCTACAGCTGGGGTTCACTTCTTACTTCAAGTCCATCGAAATGATGCATTCTGGCACTTGATGCAGCTATCATATCATCAAAGTGGTAAACATATGTCCCAGATATGAGTCTTTTGTATTTCCCACTGGCTTTACGATGTCTTTAATGTCAGATGGTATAAGTACACTAGGCAAACCACTTGATGCCACAGGCACTTGAGCTAGAGGGCATTTCCCAGGGTATGGAAATGTATTTTCTCCTTAAATTTTTTAATCAACTGCACAAAGATATGACCGTTGCCACAGTCTTCCTTTATACTGTGTGCGTCTTTTTGATAAGCGTGGTAGTTCCCCTGTAATGTAGGTGTTACTATGCCTCCTGCTACTTTTGATTCATACACTGGCATTTTACCACCTCCAAAAATCCCTCCATTATCCAGGCTAGCGAGAAGTAGAAGGAATGTCAAGAGATTATTAGCCATAAATTCTTTCATCTCTACAAACTGCCTGTACCTGGCCCTCCCTCCACTTATCTACTTTGGCAAAGACACCTTTCTCACCATGTTCTATGTCCATAACTTTGCAGGGATCTTTAGGAACATTAACACAAATAAAAGTTTATTTTTAAATGACCTGTTCTGTTCGGAACTTTAAAAGCAAGGCCTTCTTTCAATGCCTCTAAGACATTTGATGGCACTCTCCTGACATCCTTTATGTTGTGGGAAGAACCACTCACTCCCTGTGATGGGATGAGGTGCCTCACAATACATTGTACATTGTATCACATGTACAATGGATGTACCCATCCATTGTACATGTACAGTACATGCCATATATTTTATCTCTTTTCTTCCTTTTCTTCTCCCCTTTCTCTCTTTCTTTCAATGCCTCTTTTCGAAGGAACTAATATCGTCACAACCTTATTTAGAAAGTGTTGTTTGAATATATACATTAGTTGATTAAATAAAACATAAAATAATTAAGTGATTATGTACTGTTCTTCAATTGTGTTGCACCTATAAAAAAAAACAAAAATATACATGAAATATTATGTATAGCTAGAATCTTCTGTGGCCTAACATTTAAGTGAATTTTTCAACATGAGCAAAAGGCAGAAAACCATGGAACATTTTTCTATGAATTTGTGAAATTCTTGGGCCATGACAATTTCTCGTTATATGGCACATGTACACTGTAGCATGTGTATACATTTATATTCGTAATAATATTAACTTACATTTAACTAAACTCAAGATATAAGGTTGTCTTCGTACCATCAGTGCTAATAATTAATAATAATAATAATGATAAACAGTTTCAAACTTACTTTACTACATTTGTCACTGTGCAAATTCCAATAATGACTAAAAAGTAAAAAAATCAATGATCATGTGTAGTTTATTGTCTAATCAACTTACATCCATTATTAAAAATAAATGTCAATTTGTTTCAAAAAATTTTGAAAACAGATATTCCAAGGCTAAAAATTTATAATAATAATTATCATTATATTTGATAAACAGTTAGAACTTACTTTGGATCACTGATCAGCAAACCGTAGCATACTGTCATTGCTAAAAAGTGAAAAAACTCTATAATCATGTAATACTTATAACATGGCTAGGAGTGATGTATCTAATTTACAGTCACCGATCCCGAGGGCGCGTGCGCC
>NW_003549558.1:0-1332 GCF_000090795.2 Amphimedon queenslandica | reverse complement strand
GTGGTGGTACTGAGCACAGATCACTGAAGCTATCTCAGATTAAGAGGAACATCTCGCCTGAAGGGAAACTACGATACACTTACACAGAAAACTGTTCTAAAAATAGGGCAGGTGGTTTTAATCAGCTGAATGTTCCCAACAAGGTTGTTCATCAGTACAAGGATATAGAGGCCGGGGAGCGTTGTCATGTCCATATATTGGATACCTATCTAGCCAAGCTGCCTCCAAATGCTGCTGATATGGATATATTTTATCTACGTCCTAACCAGAATAGTGCTGCTAAAGTTTGGTATGCTAGTGTGCCTATTGGTAAAAATATCTTGAGTAAATGCTGAAAACCATGTGTTCTGAAGCAGGTATTGCAGGGAACAAAAGTAATCACTCTTTCAGGGCTTATGCTGCAACTGAATTGTTCCAGGCAGGTATTTCTGAAAAAGTAATACAAGACCGAACAGGTCACAGATCACTGGATGGCTTAAGAAAGTACGAGCGTATATCAGAAAGGCAGAAAGAAGAAGCATGCAAAGCTCTACGTGTAGTTCCACAAAGTGTGAAGGAACACAATTCTGTTGTTACCACTAGCTCTCAGGTATTAAACCTGGAATGTTCATCTAGGTCTGTTGTACCTACTTTCTCTTTTGGATCAGCATCTCTCAATGGGTGCACAATTAATGTGTATCAAGGTGCATATAATCCTACACCAGACCATCAAGAATAATTGTTTTTTCTTTCAAAATAATAATAATAATATTTGATTAAATTGTGGGTGGGTTATAACATCATTGTGGGTGGGTTAAAGCATTGTTGTGGGTGGCTTAGATCACTGCTGTGGTCTTGCTGGGTTATAGTGCACGCGGTACCTTTGATGTGCGTCATCAGTAGGATATAAGTGTGGTTTATTGTATAATCGACTATTTTAATTACATATCACCATTAATACTTACTTCCATCACTGTAACTCCAAAAAGAACAGTTTTCAACTGTTAAGGACATATTCTATCAAAAAATATAGATATGCCACATACACACCAAAGGATTCAAACATGAGGACATCATGAAATAGTAACACACTGATAACCACCAAAATGACTGATAGCCATGGATAAGCATAAGCATACCGGCAATGTGATATGTTTGGGCTGTCTATGTTTACATAGACAGCAGTCACACATAACCTTGACTAATGCTTTATCCAATAAAAAAATTACCAATCAAGAAAATTTTAAAAATAGAATAGCCTGCCATGTTTGGCAAAATCTGGTCCAACACCTTGCACTGTTACAGGGGCTTTGGGCCATAAAAAGTACTGATAGGCAGCCAAATGATGGGGTG
>NW_003549557.1:4255-5504 GCF_000090795.2 Amphimedon queenslandica | reverse complement strand
GATATGTCTATGTTACCTAAAAAGTTGGAGCAAATTTTGATAAAAATTATTTGCAATTTTTAGCTGTAGCCAAAACGCTATATGTTAAAAAATTTAGGACAATTACAAAAAAATTTTGCTAATAATATTAACCGCCTACCTCTTTCTCTCTCCCTCTTCCTGTTATTTCCTTATATAGTCATGCTTCAGTTGTTGCAGTGATGGTAATATTGCTATGTGGGATCTTCGTAATCGTGAGATGACAAGACTATTAAGAGGTCACACTGATGGAGCTAGTTGTGTTGATATTGCACCTGATGGTAATAAACTATGGACTGGTAGTCTTGATGCTACTGTAAGATGTTGGGATCTAAGAGAAGGAAGACAACTACAACAGCAAGACTTTAATAGTCAGATATTCTCATTAGGATATTGTCCTACTTCTGATTGGCTAGCAGTGGGGTAAGATAAAAGTATTTTAAAGTTATTATATTGCTTACGTTATTTCCATTGCATGAAACAAACATAAAGTAGCTACTTGTTACAGGCTCCATATATTGTCATCAATGAAAACTAAACCCACAAATTAGTGTATGAGGATCAAATGCTGAAAGCTTTAGAACTACAAAATTAATCCCACTATATCACTGTATGCTTGTATACTTTATATAGCAATAGTCTTATTAATTATTAGCAGTATTAGATAAACCAATGGTTTAATGTGTGTGTGTGTTTATGTATTATTAGTATGGAGAGCAGTAGTGTTGAAGTCCTTCGTGTGAGTGGTCCAGATAAGTATCAGTTACATTTACACGAGTCTTGTGTACTGTCACTCAAGTTTGCTCACAGTGGTAAATGGTTTATAACTACAGGAAAGGATAATCTACTAAATGCATGGAGAACACCTTATGGTGCTAGTATATTCCAGGTACATAGTCCATTATTATTAACATTAACTGTACAGTGGTATTTGTACTTGTTACTATTATTATATGTGTGTGTGTAGTCTTATTTATAATTATACATTAATGTACAATGAAATAATGATTGTATCCTATACATACAGATGTCTGAAAGCAGTAGTGTTTTAAGCTGTGACATATCAGTTGACGATCGTTTTATTGTTACTGGATCTGGAGACAAGAAGGCTACAGTGTATGAAGTTATACTATGAGGTATAGTTTGAATAGTTTACTATAGTATAAAAAGTAATTGTCATTATTTTATTTATTGTTGTGTCCAGTAGGTGATATTTGACTTGTAATGAATA
>NW_003549557.1:0-1875 GCF_000090795.2 Amphimedon queenslandica | reverse complement strand
CAAAACCTTCAATCATCAAAATTAATTCGCACCCATTATTTCTTGCTATACATGTATGTACATGATATTTGGAGTGTCATACTTAATAATTCTAATTATACTATCTATTTCTATTTAGGACAATGGATTATTCCAACTATTAGTGGTCAGTGTTGTCCTCCTACTAGTTCCTTTGCTATTCAAAAGATTACTAATAATAAAGCTGTCATGTTTTGTGGAACAGTGCCTAGGGATGATGATTATGATATATCTGTTAATACAGTCTATACATGTCAACTGGAGTCTGATACTACAATAGTAAGTTATCTTATTACTGTATGGGATGTATTTATTGCATGGATCAATCATGTTTGGACATTAATACATGTACATACAGGTATAGCTTGTAATTTGAAAAATGTATTTAAATGAGTATTACATGTAGATTTGGTTTAATAATTTATTTTAATGGAAACTACAATTATCACTAGTATTAACATAATTATTTTATAATTAAATTTACAAACTCTTAAGTATAATAGAACAGTGTACATGCATTAATACATTTTATAATATTGATTAATTCATTTTGTCTAGCACTGGGAGAGTGTTAAGGAACCAGTAGTACCTGCTAGTGTACAGTGGCCTGTGGGGAGATGTGCTCATGCTTTTACTAGTATCATCAGTGACTCACCTACACTAGTAATGATAGGTGGAGAGGGTAAAGATGATCAACTAGTAAATGATAGTTGGTTACTGAATACTAGTCAGTACCAGTGGAGTAAGGTATGTGTATAATGTTATTAGTTTAGAGAGTACATGTGTGTGATACAGTGATTGTACAGTAGTTGTCATGTTAATGTATTGTATTGTATTAATAGCTTAGAAATACTCACTGTGTGCATGTACAGTACATGTACCTAATGCATGTACATGTATATTCCCTTGAATATTTGTAACATATTGTAAATACTGTTTACATGATAAAATGTTACCATACATGTACTATTTCAACAGATTGTTCTACCTGAATCTGTTACTGGTAGAGACTCTCATTCCTTATCATCAATAATGATGAGTCCAGACTGTGTGTGGTTGGTGGTAGTGGGTGGGTATCTAGCAACTGAATGGAAAGATGTAGGAAGAGGATACAAGCAAGCATTTGCTGACTATATCACTGATCCTAATATCACAATGTTAATAGAACTAGGTAAGAACTGAAGTATTTTGTATTGTATGTACTGTATAGAGGGATTTATTGGCGATACAACTTAAATTTAAGTTTGAATACATCATTGCTGGTATTCCATAACATAACATGAGGGAATTATTATTGTTATAATGAACTGCAATGATAGTTGACATAACCAAATTAGCATGTTCTGTGTATAGTGCAGTGTATTGGTGCCATTTGGCCGGCACTTTATTTTAGCAATTGTCCTTTAAAATGTATTTTCTGGTTTGTAATTTGTGAATAAAACAACAATTAATGCATAACATTTATATAGTATTTTACCCTCTAATGCTACATGTATTGTGTTCTATTATTAGTAACAGCATTACATCATGTTTACATGTACATGTACATACATGAATTATTCCTCGTTCATGTTTGTATTAGTTTTAAGAGAAGGTGAATGGAGAGTAAGTGAAGTACTAGATTCTACTGGTCTGACTACTGAGGCCTATCAAGACAAGTATCAGTTATTATTAAAGAAGAGACAATGGTGGCAAGATCAGTTTATAGTATACCCTACAGAGAGAGAAGTAAAACTACAAAATTATGTGGAATCGTTGCAGCAGGAGTTAAGAGTATCTGAGGGAAACAAGACCTCACTGCAGGAAGCACTCCTTGAGGCTAGTGAGCAAGGTATAGTCCTCTACTGTGTGTGTGTG
>NW_003549556.1:2858-5508 GCF_000090795.2 Amphimedon queenslandica | reverse complement strand
TTGCAAATGCCATCAGACTGATGGCATTTGCAAGTCAGTGTAAGACTGATGGCATTTGCAAGTCAGTGTAAAAAGCTCTTAAAGTTAAAGCAACAGGCTCTTTTAGACAACGAAGACTTTCAAGTCATTTTATTTCAAAAGCCTCATTTCAAAGATATAGCATATAAGCTGCAATCAATAAAGAGAGTAGGCTAAACTCAACCAAAGGTAAAAGTTGATGCAGTGACACAACTACATGTAATAACTTGGTTTTGTTCATTTTTGTCATTGACAACTTCAGATGAAGTATTGAAATTGTAATAGCTTATTATTTTCACATAAATTCACAAAGCTCGCTCGTGCTCGCCCCATAATGTTTTTAACATCGTCCTAGTATATATATGCATCATAGATACTACATACGCATTAAGTACCACGGCCACGCCGAAATTGATGCAACGTATGCAAGTTGAAATGAGCAAAATGGCTAGTCTCGCGTAGCCAGACCCATCCCCCTTTTTGATAATTGCTAGCTCATACCATACTCTTGGTTTGAAAACGGCGAACAGTTCGGGAGCACCATATGGCTGCACCTACCAGTGGAAGTCGTAAGAGATCTCGCGTAGGATCTTCAGCTAGTAGCCTAGTCAGGAGGGTCAGGCCCCGCCTGACTACTAGTAGCCAGGGTGAACACGATGCCCCTCATTCCGAAGCGCAACTCGCCAACACTCACTTGGAGCATCTCTGCCTGTTGGATGTGTTCGCTCATCCTCACACCTTGAGAAACACTGGAATAATCTGCACTATTGGTGAGAAACCAACCTATTTAACCACACGCGCACACAATACATGTGTTTTATAAGTAAGCTTTGATCACTTGTCATGACGCATACGTGTTTGTGGGTAGATGAATAGCTTGAAATTATCTTAAACCTTGTCTTAAACTGTTTCGTTTGAATTAATCTTTTGTTCAAAGAAAAGTCCATAAAAGGTCCATTGTATTTTTGTATAACATGTACATATGTACATGTACGCCATAGTACGTTTCGATAGTATTGACATTCTTCACACTTCACATGCTTTTTCCAAAATTGTTTTCAAACTTTTACTAACTATATTGATGCCTCTAATATAAAAAGCTTGAGCTGAATGAGCTAATTCTGATTCAATTAAGAAAGACTAATTAAATGGCCATTGCAAATGCCATAAATATAATTGGTAGAAAGTGTCATATAACTACAGCAAGAGTAGATAATAATTAGGAGAGTATTCTACCAGTAATAAGGTCTGCTTCATCACCGCATAGAATTGAAGAGTCACATTCAGATTATTTCTGTATTTTATTTGAGTAGTTATAGTTATTGCTAGTTATTTTTGAATAACTACTCAAAAATACGGAAATAACCGGAATGTGACTCTTCAATTCTACGACATGATGAAGCAGGGGGTATTGCACAGTAGGACACTTTCCTCTAATTATTATCTACTCTTGACTACAGTTTGTCCCATGAATGTGTAATGAATATTATAATATTAGTAGACCACCCTTAATTCAGAGGTGAATATTATTACATGTACGTGTAGCATTGTTTATTTATTTATGATTATTATAGGATGTTTGTATAATCATGACATAATGTTTTTAATTTAGGTCCTGCTAGCCAGTCTGTGAGTGTCATGAAAAAACTTATTGATGCAGGGATGTGTATTGCTCGCTTGAATTTCTCACACGGAGAGCATGCAGTAAGTTTAATTCCCAATAAAAGTTTGTTTAAATTGCATCTCTAACTTCCTCTCTTCTTAGTATCACAAGCAGACTATTGAGAATGTCCGTGCAGCTAATAAAGAGATGCCTGATAAGTATATTGCTATTGCTCTTGACACTAAAGGGCCTGAAATAAGGACCGGGCTCCTGGAAGGAGTGAGTTGCATGTAATTTAATATTCATATACAAAGAGAGGGGAATTATTATTATTATTGTGTACATATGCAGGGTGGAGCTGCAGAGATTAGCCTCAAAACTGGTGACGTGCTGACATTGTCCATAAATGAAAAGTATAAAGACTGTGGAACTGGCTCCCTCATCTATGTGGACTACAAGAACATTATTAAAGTGAGAGAGGGAGAGAGAGAGGAAGGGAACGAAATGCATGCTTAACTTTTGTAGGTTGTCAAACCTGGGGAAAAAGTATTTGTTGACGATGGTCTTATTTCACTTAAAGTCACTGATAAAACTGACACTACACTCATAACTGGTTAGTTTGTGCTCTGTGTATGTACTGATCCCTCTCTTACTGTATAATGATTGATTATAATAGTTGTTCAAAATGGTGGGAATTTGGGCTCAAGGAAAGGCGTTAACCTTCCTGGGATTGTAGTTGATCTGCCAGCTCTTTCAGATAAAGACAAGAAGGTCAAACATATTGACTTAAGTATTATTACCATTATATTTTATTATTATTTCGTATCATTATTATTGTTGGTATACTTATCGTAGGATCTTGCTTTTGGCGTAGAGAACAAGGTTGATATGGTCTTTGCTTCTTTCATTCGCAAAGCTCAAGATGTCCACGACGTGAGAGCAGAATTAGGAGAGAAAGGAAAGAACCTAAAAATCATTTCAAAGGTACACTAAATATCTCACACGACTTGTGTGAACAAAGCTTCATTG
>NW_003549556.1:0-1656 GCF_000090795.2 Amphimedon queenslandica | reverse complement strand
CAGATTATAAAAAAACATATAGGTATCTCTCTGCCAGTAATGCTTAGTAAAAGAAAATCACACTCCTCTCCTGCCAAATCTATTATGATGTCATTATATGTGTCTAGTATTTGTTATTATTATTGTTATTATTATTGTTGTTATTAATTGTGCATTCTTTTTTTAAAGGACTGCCTTCAATTTGTCTCATTTCCGTCCTCATTGCCCCATCATTTCAGTCACTAGAGATAGAGAAGTCGCTCACATTGTAAGTGCCTACATGTACAGTACGATATTGTGTACATGTACTTGTATGGCCTCTGGCGTGATTTGCAAGAATACAGTAACAGACGTAGGTACTTTTTTGTTGCAAGAGACGACGATAGCATGCAATAAATTGATTACAGATGTTTGATCTAGTTTCATAGTATAAACATATATTCTTCAGCCAATAGATTCCTTACAGAAGCAAAGTAACTCGATCATTACATGATGTGTGACCATAGTGATCAAATAAACTAACATGTATCACACTCCCATGATTATCAGGATTTTAAATTGTAATTGAATTTTAAAGTATTTTTAAGATGTGGTTTTCTCTATTGTGGTGGAGGACACCATGTCCTTATACTTCTCAGGATGTGTTTTATGAGAGTGTGTGTCAGTCTTTGGGCTTGAGAGCTCGTTGTTGTAGTGTGGGTAGCAACTGTATAAGTGCTTTATCTTGGTTTGATGATACATAGGGTAATTGAGCCTCATAGTGACTCAATTCCTTTATTACATTTTTAACAATGTCTTAATGGCCAATGCATGCTTAAACCTAATGAATATTTTAAAACATGCATGAATGTGATACATTCATTTAATGTATACTATTAAAGTTTATTTATTTCTCATAGTGCCATCTCTATCGTGGCATACATCCACTGGTCTTCCCTCATCCAAAGAATGAATCAGACTGGGCAGACGATATGGAGAAGAGGTTCCATTACGCCATTGAGTGGGGGAAAAAGAAAGGGGTCATACAGAAAGGCTCAACCATTATTGCTCTTAGTGGTTGGAGGCCTGGACCAGCTAATACAAACACTATTAGGATCTTAATTGTGGAGTAACAGACTTAAGCCTTCTCCCATTGCTGACACTCATTATGTAGCTACGTTATAATACATAGTCAAAGTTAGCTTAGCTTGTAGTGTGTAATCTTCTGCTGCTGTTATAATAGTCAAGTTATTAGTATTATTTGATTAGAATTTTAAAAAATACACACTTGTGCTTTATAATTATTATTAGCATCTTATGAGACTGTGTTCTATGATTCATAAATAATAAGTGATATGAAGAAGTTATATCATACACAGTACATAATCATACACAGTAATATTCGTCGCTAACATCGTCTAGTTGATAATAATAATAATGGTCAATGTTAGTAGGTGACTCTGCTCTTTTGCTATCGATTATAGTGTCATTATCATTAAAGACAACTTTTTATCTGATGGACTGTTCTTCATCATCAGGATTATATCCAACCACCATCTCATCGTCGCAATCAAACTTCACCGATATCGCCCGAGATGTTCTATTGCTATCGTTACATTTGAGATTCGAGGAGCTTCTTCTCCTTCCCTCACTCCTCTCCATTTCTTTCGACTCAAGTATAGGTGAGACACCTGGTAA
>NW_003549555.1:4098-5510 GCF_000090795.2 Amphimedon queenslandica | reverse complement strand
AAGAAAAACCATGGGCTATAGCCTTGGGTATTTTTCAAAAATTGACTCATTTCTAAAAATGCACATAACTTAAATATATCTGTCGGAATCGGCTCAGACTTTCTATATAGCATAAGGACATCAATACGTGCATGTGTATACCATCTCCTGTCCTATCAAGGAAGTTATCCTCATCACTGTCATAATAGTCGTTCTCTTCCCAATCTCTTTTCTTCCGCTTATAACCTTTAAAAAACACGTCCTTTATTATTCTTCATTACATAGTCTTACTTCTCATTGGATTTCTGAGTACATCTTCATTATCTAATAGTCTGCAAGCTTCCAAGGCACACTTGACAACAGCTTCTTTCTTATTTCCCTTCTGTGATCCTTCAGCATATATTGGTTGACCTGACAAATCTTCAATGGGTAACCTATACATTTATATACATGTAACAGTTGTATTGATAGTCAAGACTTACATTACCCTGACTGTGTAAATCTTTCCATTTGGTTCATTTGTTTCTTCTGTTTCGTATTCCAAATCAATGCCTAAAAATGAAAAGCAAAAAATCATTATTTTTCTTTTACTCTATTCTTCCCCTCTCTCATTTCTCCTACCTTCTCTGTCAAAGAATTTCTTCAATGCTTTCTTAGGGTCGTCAATGTAATAAGCTTCCCTGCCTGAGTCCATCTCTACTTCTTGATCCCTTCCTCTCTCGCTACCAAAATCATCCACTGTCACTAAGAAAGTAAAACATAATGAAATACATTGAAAAAACTACATGTACAATAATCTATCATTTCTTTAGTTCATACGATTAAATAATTTAAGCAAAGAATAACAATTATCATTGCACAGTGTACTCCATCATAACAATACTAAGTACAGTTACTACATGTACATGTACATGTACATGTACATGTAAATGTACGTGTATATGCAAGTGGCGGTAGTCTTACGCAATCCCCATGTGGCGCCAAGTGATTCCTTAAATTGCTCTCTCTCTCTCTTTTCAGCCTCAGCTACTGCCAGCAGTTCCTGATATTCATTCTGTTTCTGTATAATGTCCTCTCTCTCTGCTTCAGCCTCTGCCTCTATTACCTCCTGTACTGACTCCATTGGCTGCTATAATGAGGAAGGGAAAGAGAGAAATATAAAAAAGGGAAGGAACAGAGTATTTAAAGTAAACAGTGAGGGAAGAAAATGAGCAAGGAATACATGTACGGTGTAGATTAAATAAGTGACAAGATTAATGAAAACATACGTAATGTACATTTACATGTATACACTGCAAATATAAAATTAATAAAAATATATACATGTATCTATCAAAATGTACAGTACATGTAGTTTTGTGCAAAATACATGAAGCTTGGACTCACATCTAAAACAAAGATCCTCGTGCTTCCTCCGAACTTCATTACCTGCC
>NW_003549555.1:0-3529 GCF_000090795.2 Amphimedon queenslandica | reverse complement strand
ACTTTGGGACTTTGAAATTATCCGCCATTTTAAGAGGCGGAGTCACAAAAAATAACCACACCTATTATAGGTGTGGCACTAATTGTTAGCCACGCCCTTCCTTGCCACATCACACTGAACAAAATTAAACAAATGTAATGAACTCTTCAGTACCATGGCTCTTGCTGTTTTCTGTGGGTTTCTTCTCCTGCCTTCCTTCCACTGACTCTGACCAATCATCAGTAAGAGACAGAGGAAGAGAAAAGAGATTGTGAAAGTCTTTATTATTATTATTATTTATTTATTTATTGTTATTATTATTATTATTTCTTTTCTTTTTCTGCACAGAGTGATATTGCTTTAGCTTATAAAGACTTGTTATTGTTTTCGACTCTGGATGGGAAGCTGTTTGCTGTTGATAAACTAACAGGAGACACCCTGTGGAAACTGAACAGCAGTGAGCAAATACTTTACATACATGTAAAATACATTTAATCATAATTAATTAGTGGTAGATCTATACATGTAATTATTAATTAAATCAAATGAAGTAGAAATCAATGATGATCGAGTAGTTGAGTCAACCATGATAATGTCAAAATAAACAAAGTACATGTGTGTATGTAAAAGTACATACATAATAATTATGGTAAAACAAAACAGATGAAATACATATACATGTACATAGCATAAATTACCAACAATAAGTATGATGTATGCAGAAAGAGAGAGAGAGAGCCAGTGAGATAATTTTTGTATAATTAATAAATACCTTTTCTTAATGCTTCAGAGTCTCCCATTGTTACCCATCTCTCTTCATCAAGCTACCTCTACCTCACTGACCCTAAAGATGGCTCCTTATACATGTCTGGACCCCAAAGTGATGGGATTAAGGTATGGACTCACTTATCATAAAATGAGAGGAGATTTATTTTTATCTTTTAATATAATCAATGGGATTATTTGCACTGTGATCGTATCTACTTGCATAATTGTATTCATTTTTAATTTCATGACTCAGTACAATAATAGAATTAAGTTACATGTACTTCTACATTTCCTGTATTTCCTCATTTCATTACAATACAGAGGCTACCATTAACCATACCTGAATTAGTAAAGATATCTCCCTGTAGCAGCTCAGATGGTTTACTCTACTCAGGTAAGTATATGTACATGTAAATTTCCCCTTGAGTCCATCTCTGTTTGATATTCTGACCTCTTTTCCCTACCCTTTCTTCTATAAACCTTCATACTCTCTCTCTTTCTTTGTGTATATGTACATGTACATGTACATACTACTCTTATTATTAATATTATTTATTTATTTATTTATTTATTTATTTATTTATTATTATATGTGTCTTTTATTTCTTTCCTTAGGCTCTAAGCAGGATAGTTGGATAGCAGTTGATGCCCTCACTGGTAGAAAGCTTTACTCCTTTAGCAGTCATGATGGAATGAACTCAATGTGTCCACCTAACCAATATGGGAGCAATAAGATTATACACATACCTTCCATTGGTAAGGGCCTCCCTTCCACCTCTATATTTTTCATGTTCCCTTTAGAATACAGAGTAGCTGTTCTGGACAGTAAAACGAAGCAAATAAAGTATTTAGTTTATAAATGGGAGTATATTTAGCCCCCTCTCCCCCCCCTTTATTTTAGAGTGAACATCACCTACACTCAGTATGGTACTCAGTCTTACACAGCAAGACAATCACAAGGTTTGGGTTCATTAACAAGTACATCCTCATTGATACTTCATTTGTAGATCTTTTACATTTGAGTTCCAGCTCCCATGGTTTATTAACCTCACTAAACTCATTAACAGGTTACAGATTATTACAAATAATATATTTTTAAGATTATTGCAATCATTTTAAAAGTCATTTTTAACTTGCTGGGCCCTCCAGGTGACAAGGTCTGGGAGAAGGATTTCGGCTCCCCGGTTGTTGGCATTTATTCGCTAGAGAAGTCACAAGTTTTGCGTAGCATACCCTTTACATCAATCAATGACGATACCCTCCAGGGGATGACGGCATCAAGAGCACTGGCTATTAAGAACGGACTCTATAGCCTAACGCCAACGGACACTATTTTACAGTAAGAGAAGGAGCTGAGAAATGGAGAGAAATTTAGCTATTAAAAAGTATTACTGATCACTTGTGTATGCATGTAAATAAAGGCCTGTATGCCCTTTCTTATGTATAGAAACTGTGCTTTATTTACTAAATAAAATTACCATGTAATTGTGCTACTATTGAATTGCTACTACTGTTAGTATGAATAAATGTATGCATAATGTTCATGTATGTGCACAGCAGTACTGCATGTGCATAGTAAACATGTTTTTATTCTTATTGTTGTACGTGTGTAGATCTTCGTTTTTTGTTGGAGACCACAATGGTCAGATGTATGTAATGAATGCCTTGACTGAGGAAGGGAGCATGCAAGAGGTAAGTAAGGGAAAGGGTAAGAGAGTTGAAGAGATATTCAGGAAAGAACTTTTAGTGATTCTCTTCTCTCTCTCTCTCTCTCTCTCCCCCCCTCTCTCTCTCATTCTCTCCTCCTCAGTTGCCTCTCAATGTTCCTCTAATTGATGGGCCTCAGCCTCAAGTCACTAGCCTTGATCATCCATCATTCTCTGGCCATTACCCACTCCCCGAGGACAGCAGGATAAAGATAGAGCAGTTGTTATCAGAGAAATGGAGCCAAGAGAAGTACAAGATTGGGCCTACAGTACAGAATAAAGAGCCTTTACAAGTTGTTGATGGTGGTCATATTGATGGACCTGGTCCTGATGTATTAGGTTTCTCATTCAGTTTATTGCTAGTGGTGGCTGGCACTGTAGTGTTCTCTTCTCTTGTTGCTTCAGTCGTGGCTGTGCTAGTAACTAAATCAACACAAAATGTAAGAAAATCGTTATTGTACTCCTATTATCATTGTGTACGTAATCTGTTGTATGGATTAAGCTTGTTTTTTTGCTAAAGCATAAATTATCGTATTATGGAAGTAATTTATGTATTTACAACGTACATGTATACATGTAGGTTCCTCATAATCCCAGTCCCATTCCTACACCTGATAGTTCAAAGACTGGTTCCCATACCAGTAAGACTCATTCCCAAACCACTGACAACAGTAAAGGTGGTGGAGCTATTGAAGCTACTGATGGAGAGAGAGGAAGCAACAGGTCCAGTATTGCTTTATCTGATTCTACACAGAGTATATACAGGAACGGTAAGAGGAAATACCCTGTACTCTATCCTATACTATGCCATATACATACATGTTCTTATGTTGCGTAGAAAGTTTGAGCTAATTCCGATCAGTTTTGGATTTTTTATGAATTTTTAAAGTTGCTAAAAAATCTAGCAAAAGTCCTGGACAATGGAACTAATGGGTTTTTGCTTGTCACAGATTTTGTGACAATGGATTCCATGACATGTACAGTGCATGTAATTTTAATGCATGTACATGTAACTCAGTGTATTGATTATCATTATTATTGATTAATTGCTATGTTCCCACAGGCGAAGTCTTCAT
>NW_003549554.1:3606-5511 GCF_000090795.2 Amphimedon queenslandica | reverse complement strand
TAGAGCTAGGAAAAGTTTGTTCCTATCAGCCTACTGCTTCATTTATCTTTTCCGCAGGAGCAAAAGCTAACAAAGTTGTTGAACTTAGGTCGGCACTCGCACAACTCTCTCATCGTGAAAGGAATCATAGCAAGAAACTAATGAAGCAATAGAACACAACTTTATCTTTTATTATAATGTAAGAAATTGCTCCAATCATCTTCGTTTTCAAGATATGAGAGCCCAAACATTCATAATTTTTGGCGAGGCTCTCTTCTCCAGAAGTAGCGGCCAGAGTCTTTAAACATCAGGGGCTTAATAGAAGTTTGTATGCAACAAATAGAGCCTAACAATTGTATGCTAAATTGTTTAAAAGTCGAGAAAAACTAAAGCTTTCTTGACCACTTAGCCCACCATTACTCCATCACTGTGTGTGCGGGTGGAGCATGGCTTGATTGAGCCACACCTTCATTGCAGCCACACCTTTACATTGCTGCAGCATGCAGCAGTCAGCAAACATGCTGAAGCTTCTTTATCTAAAAAATACAAAACATTCTCTGTCTCAAAACATTCACTAAGTTTTAATAAATCTATTACATGCTGAAGCTTCTTTTCTGTCTCAAAACTTTCACTAATTATTTTCTCTTAATTATTAAACTGTTACAGATGTGGCGAGGGTATGCACTTTAGTGCTCTCGTTCTGTCATTCTGTCCACACTCTTTAATTGATTTGTAAAAAAATTATCTTTTTGTCTGAGCAGTCTGGAGCTCTATTTCTTCTTCTAGCAACAGATAAAGTTGCTTTCTTTCATCTAGTTATGCTCTTGTAGCATCCCGTGGCACCAAAAGCTGTGAACTGCTAAACCAGGGGACCTCTCTCCAGGTGAGAGCTCGTGTTTCACTCTACAGGGCCGAGATTTGCTTCAGAGGTAGAAAATCCCATCTAACGAAAAACAAAAAGAACGATTTTGTCCTAACTTCGTTGTTTGTGAGTTACAGTTGCTCAAAGTTTGTGATTTAGCCTCTTTGAGAATTTTTCAGGCGGCACTGGGAAAAGCAAGAGCAACCAAACTCTCTCAATCTCTTTTAAATATCTAGAAAAATTTTCTGTGCCAACTCTTTCTTGGAATAGAGCTTCAGATGCTAAAATAAATTTCAGCTTTTCTTCTTTCTCCTACCCATGTGCCATGATTTAGTTAGTTGTTGACCACACCCATAGCTTTTTCAAATTGCTTAAAATATCACAGTATAGTACAAGTAATACATATCACTCAGGTGAATTCCAGCAGGCGAGTCCATTGCACCATAGTGCTTCATTATACATGTACATGTAGGTTACAAAAATATTTCCCTAGTTAAAACTTCACTGTTAGCCATTAAAGCAAAATTATTTATCAGCAAAATTTCTCAATTTAGAGTATACATCTATTATAGTGCAATGTGTATCTATAACCTTTCAATATGTACATCCACTCCTTCAGTTTCATCACTTGCCTCAGAGTATACAAATCATAGATAATGGAGTATTTATACTCTAATATGTATGATACAAATATAACAGGCTCTATGATAAAATTTGATGACAATTACAGTATAATCATATCTGGTAATTTTTGGAATTTTGATAGTCATCCATGTAAACCATTATGTATGTGTACATGCTCAATGACACATGGACCCTATTTGTTAAAATAAAACCCACTGATTAATAGTAATCAATTCAAAAAGCAAAATTGTTGTACTCTCATCAAAACTCCATGCAACTGTATTTCAATCACTGACTTACTTTTTGTTCCAAATGATTCAATTAATGATTGTGTACCAGCTGATAACTTAATAAAGGATTAGGATACTTCAATAATGCTATCACATCAGACAATGTCACATGGACAGTATACGGTTGGATATATAAGGAAGCATTGTGTC
>NW_003549554.1:0-1087 GCF_000090795.2 Amphimedon queenslandica | reverse complement strand
AGGATCCCAGTGCTACATTAATAATGTTGCTGCACCACTCCTCCGTAAAATCAATAACTACCACCAACAGTAGTAAAATGACTGATGTAAAATAAAGATTTATGTAGTGGTGCATTGACAGATATGACAAAACCAGGATATCTGTGGGGAATTATTAATTAGAGATATGGCTCCCAAAGTTGTGACAGTAGATCTAGTACCTTATCAAATCTGAAATTTTATCAAAATGTATCATAATTATAAAGAAATTTCTTTTATTTGATACCAAATTTGCCCATAAAACAGTTACAAATGATATTTTACAAACCTTTCTTTTTGTAGTGCAGCATGTAAATAATGCAAGCTAAATGCATAACAATGGAAACCACGTGTATTCACGTAATGTCAACTGGCTTTACAGTTTACTCATATCTTTACTCATATTAATTTACCTCCACTGGCACTGGCACTATCCTCAGTCCAAGGGGTGTTTCCAGCATCAGAAAGGTATAGATTAAAGAGTGCAGGCTACTCCAATGGGTGCATTTGCTATTATACTTTCCTGATAGATTGACTGGGTTAGTGCATGGGTGCATCTTGCCATGATTTGGATGGTCAATTATGGGTGCCAATATAGATCTATACCTAATAGGTATAGATCTATGCATAATATTACGTACTCTTGATTACCTATTGTGCCAATGCGCCCAAAAATGAACTCCCTGTTTAGTCCATACTCTTCCCAGTTCATAAGTTGAGGTTTGTCTCTACAGATATTAAATATCTAAACAGTAGTAATGTGGACATTGTTGTGAATACAACATATTGAATTCTCAATATAAACAATAAAAAATCTAACAAAATAAGTTAAACTAAGAACTTTAATTACAATGACATTTTAGTTCCAGCCTGAGTTCTAAAAGATACAAAGCATTATTTGATGTTGCAGGGTGCTTGTTTGTGTAACCAAGCAATGTTTCTGTTTTGATCCTATAATGACATTGTTCATAATAGAAAACAATTTAAACAAACATAATTACAGTCAAAAGCGAATATGCAATTTCTACTTGATAAGGCTAGCAACACACAACAGACACATCACAGCTAT
>NW_003549553.1:2932-5514 GCF_000090795.2 Amphimedon queenslandica | reverse complement strand
CTAGTTTAAGATGTTAAAAATTACTGCACCTATCATAGTTTCTAGTGAATTAATGCAAGTCCCATTGACTCTATTTTGATGCTCTAAATTATTGTTAGAAGTGGTACTAGTGGAAGAATTTGGCCATTTTGCATCACGTGATACCAATGGAATGCAATTGAACTTTGCAATTATTAATCAAAGGTCAACCGTGTCCTACCTCCTCTGGTGACTATTTGTCCGGTCACGGACCCCATTTTTCACTGGCTATTTGTCCGTCACATCACGTGAGCTGCATTTTTAACCCTTTTTTTCTTCCATTCTTTCAATAGAATACAACTTCTACCAGATATGGTGGAGTCCCATCTGTACACTGCCACAAAAGGACCTTTAATCTTGAGTCAACTGCAAAATTTGTTCATTAGTATTTTTATTTATGTTGAATAATATTATATCTATCAAATTTTATTTGTTATTATGATTAAATAGGGTTAAACTTTGGTTTGAGTCGCTCAGTACACCAGCTATACTTCAACAACAATTTCGGCAAAACCATTCCTTATTTTTTGGAATACATTTCAGTGCAACACAAGGTAAGTGGTACCATTCGAGGCAGCTGTCACATGAAATAGACACACAATCTTCAAAATCACGAGAGCAAACATTACAATAATACTGGCAGGTTGTTCTTTTAACCTCAATGACTTCAGTAACTGATTGCCATCCTTCAGTAGTAAAATACTTTCGCAAACGGAAAATATTTACATTCTCATCAATGCACTGATTCGGAATCTTTTCCGGTCTTGTTTCAATGTGTATTTCATCTAGTAGATCACCTTTCATTGCTTTCTGCATGTCTTGTTGAGAAACAAACCATTGAAGCATCACAATAATTTTAAAGTAATCATTAAAAGGTTTAACTGTTATTACTTTTATCTTGCTCTTTAGGATGCTTTTTTATAAAAGATGTAGGTTTGTCCATTTTAGATTTCTTCTTAGGCAAACCAACAACAGTAACCTGACTACCTTTAGGTCGACCTCTCTTGGGAACTTTTGGAGGCAGGTTAATATCTAACAAAAATTTTAAATTTAATGTATGGAAAATTGACAATATGTACCTTTCAATGATAATTGAGAAATACCAGTATTACTTTCAATATATGCCTCACAGTTATCAGTCTCACTATAATTAGCATCTGCATCAACATTACTATTTTGAACAATTCGCTCAAGTAATTCTCCACTCTCATTCAGCATTTGGCTATGCATGTCTATAAGTATACACAAACAATACATGTATACATATACTCAAAAATTAAGACACACTTACTTTCAACTATATCTCTTTCAGTAGTAGTAGTAGTAGTAGTAGTAGTAGTAGTAGTAGTAGTAGTAGTAGTAGTAGTAGTAGTAGTAGTAGTACCAGTTGACACATCTTCCTCTTCTTCTAAAACTACTAGTTGAGTTTAAAATTATTGCTCATAATAAACATAATATTTACTATTTTCAGCAACTTCCACTACAGAAAGTGGTGGGGTAGGCATTCTTCGGTCAGGTACTTCAGACATATCAAGTTCATCATCATCAAATTCGCTGTCTAAACATGATATCATGTACTCAAAATGCATGTAAAAAGATTTGTTATACCTTCATTGCATTCTTGCACGATGCATCGACCTCCAGTCTCCCAGATACTCACAATATCTTTCAAGATACTCAATTTCTGTTGATATTCTCTCATTGAACTTTCTGAAAGAAGAGAAGCCAATTTCTGAGAAATATTATATGCAGTTCTGTATTTTTCGTTTTGCGATAGGATCTTTGCAGACAAACTACTACAAGTACTTATGAATTCTGAACCTTGGTTCACTGACACTTCAGTCTCGGTGTTGACTAGATGACTGGATTTGTAAAACTGCTGAGTCCATCTAAGAGCACATAAAAATGGTGAATAAAGTGATTCCTTGCATTGTGCACGACAAGCAAAAATGTGCCGACAAGGTAGCTTCATTGTTTTCCAAAAGGAACATTGACATTCATCTAGCGTGACATTTATTCGTCCTGATGATTCTACAAAGAATATGTCACCTTGTGACTGAAGTTTAACATGTGATGAGAGGTCGATCTGTTTTAAAACACCATTAAAAGCATAAGGTGTTAGTAAAGTCATGTATTTATGCTGTGGTGTATCTTCAGAAAATAAAACTGATGGTACTTTTTGAAACAATGATATTACTTTATGGTCACGTTCCACTCGCAGTGTTGATAATACCTTCAAGAGTTCAGTGCAAAATTGTTGAAGACTACTATGCTTTGACATTACTGACTTGATCTTCTGATTAATTGATTCAACACAATTATTGGTGCGGTTCATAAAATTTACTTGATTGTTCTTCAACCCGTTAACCCATTGTTGACGAATGTCATGCCAATTGTCGTCAAAGTATTGCAATACAGATTTCATTTCCGTTTGTTTCAACTGCTCATACAAGTCTAAATAATGCACTTCAGAAGATGAGTATGCCATTTTTTGAAGTATTTCCAATGCAAGCTTTCGTTCCGGTTGAGTGATACCAAGCTTATCACTAGTTATTTCACGTTTG
>NW_003549553.1:0-2059 GCF_000090795.2 Amphimedon queenslandica | reverse complement strand
TGTTGATTGCAGTTCCGTTCGAATGGAGCGTGCTGCGTGAGTATCTTTCCGTGAATGTATTTATTAGGATCACGTGATCCTCACGCATACGCACTGGGTCAGGGTGACGCATTTTCGAACGGAACTGCAATCAACAGTAGCCAAAAATATGCGGCGTCCGTGACCGGACAAATAGTCACTACCTTATAGCTTCAGGGTGTCAGTGATCAAGAAGAAAGACCACGAGAGTGGGAGAACAGGTATCGGCCGTAGAGACTCTTGTAACTGCTAGGAACTAAAAGGCAAGTCTTACTGGCAAACGTAATGCGCATCGTGCGCGTTAATTGTGTTCACGCTAGAGTGGTTTCAAATTAATGCGCATGCAGAGGTGGATTGATATGAAGTGATGCGCTTAGATTAATGTAAACCAATGGCAACAAGAACACAATGATACATAATTCAACTGCTAGTGTGAACCGGATTGATGCGCATTATTTCAGCTGTATCAACGAAGCGTTTTAAAAACTTTGTCAGTGTGAAAAGGCCTTTACATTAATTAACTTGACTTTGCCCCTTGTGGTATGTCTTTATGTGTGTACTTGTTACTTTAAAAGGTATTTGTGTGTATATATGTACCTATTTAGTCTCGCCGGGCCAGACTCAGTTTTTAGAATAGAGCCTGGTTTCATGCCTAACATCAACTCGTGCTTGTCTGGCGGAATTTAATTGGCTTAATCAGATTACTGTTACCATGGTTACATTAGAATTCGCCCACGCATAATAAGTCTATTATCAAGAGTGGCCCTAACTGAGCTAGTATACATTCTTTTTATGACAACTGCCAACTGGATTGCCTTTATCTACTCTGATGGTTTGACAATTAGGCAAGTAAACAATGCTTCTAATTCCCTCTCTTAAAATAATGGTCATGGATTCCGAGTAGAGGTGTCCTCATTTCAGAGGTACTTTTGTTTATCATAGGCTTGTACCAATTGGTTTACAGTAAGTTTAAGGTACTAATGACAACAGTCACATGAAATGATATCACCTTCAGTATATACAACACCTATATACAGACTCAAGGGCGTAGGGAGAAAAAAAGGAAGGGGTAGGCTATGAGCAGAAAAGGGCGCGCGAAGCGCGCCACCGATTGGGCCACGCCCACTTTTACGGCCGCGAAATGGGCGTGTTCTCGCAATATGGAGTTTCATTTACTCTAATATCTATGCATGGTTCTCGCAACTGCTTCACACTCAGACTCAGATGAGGACTCAGGCAAGACTCAAGGTAGCAGCACAATCAACAAAATCATCATTCACAAGATCATCATCTTCAATCTTCTCATGCTCATCTTCAGTACAAATAGTCTATATGGCTGGGGTTGACTACTAATATACTCAACTAAAATTTGCATAAAAAATCACAAAGCTTTTGTTTCTTTGCAGCTGACATTGTGATGGCTTCACTTAAAGTTAACTTTTTATAATTTAATTAAGCTAGCTAATTAATTAAGTTAATTATGTAAAGACTCCACCTTAATAAATTATAATAATTGTGCTAAATGGCTGTTTTTCTTTTCTTTCTCATGTTTCTGTTTGCCTGTGTCAAAAGTGACTGAGTGAGTAACTGCCAGTTGAGACAGCTACCCTAAACTACTATAATCTTTGGTCATAAGTGACTAAGGCAGAAACTCAATATAGGTAAACTACTAAACTTCAATTCTGACTTCTGAACTTCAGGGTAGGCTATAGCCTACCCTAGCCTTATGCTAGCTACGCCCTTGTACAGACTAGTAGTCATAGGCGGCTGCAGGATTTGACTACTAGTCGGGCATGGGTGTGGCACAGGAAATAGGTTGGGCGCGTGAAGCACGCCGCGATTTTGGCCACACCCTCTTTTACGCACCCTTTTTAGCGCAATTTCTTGGTAGCGAAGGTTATTGTAATAAAGTAGTGGGTGGTGTAGCTCCAACACTGACTTCTGTAGTGGTAATAGTACTAGTAGTAGTATTAGTAGAGGAAGTAGAAGAATAGGGTGATGGAGAATGAGCAACAATTGACTGTACATCAACTGTAGCTGT
>NW_003549552.1:2083-5514 GCF_000090795.2 Amphimedon queenslandica | reverse complement strand
AAATGTGAGCCTTTAGACTACCTGCCTGTGGGTAGTAAAGGTTGGTGCAGGACTATTGGGCTACTTGAAAGTGCTGTACTGGCTGTAGATCATGTTGTAAAACAGCGACTTCGCAGAGTATAAGATCACTCAATAGCAAATAGCTTTATTACAAATCACTGAAAAAAGATTAACTGAACTGACAAAAACTGACACAACACATAGCATCTTATATGTACATAACAAAACCACAATAGAGCACCAATAATGACCATACAGATAATCCTAGAACAACCACAATAAGAATATCTAGAACATTCAAGAGTAATCAAGATCTAAGTTTTAAGAGTACATAATTATGTAATACTACTACAAAAAGGCAATGTTAAAGCATTACAATAATAGAAAGTGCTACTGTAAAATAAAGAATAATAAATTTATTAATGTTTAGGCAGACGCTTTACTTCAGCAGCAACATCGTTTCTTCCCAAATCCTCAAGTGCTTGTATCAGCTTTTCCCTTGTAGCAGTACCAGTCTTTAACCAGTGAACTATCATGTCTTTACGGGATACATCTATTTGATAGAAACTCTTTGAATGAATTAGCTTCAACTCTTCATTTTCTATTCCAAGAAATAGTCCTAGAGTCTCCCATTCATTGACTATCTTACTGATAGCTTTCAGTATAATTGGAGCATGAGACTCATCTGTAAATAAAATACACACATTATCTATTAAACACATTCACTCACTTAATACAGAACCTTCTGGTAAAATAATATTGTCAATACGAACAACTGATGATAAATCTTTAGAAATAGAATACATTAAGTTTAATTGCATCTACATGCATTATAAATGTACCTTTTAGCCAGCAGTATTGTCTCTTGTTGTCTATTGGAATAGGAGAATGATCATTTTCAAGACTACAACCAACTACTGGTGGATATTCAGTATCACAGACAGTAATTGGATGAGGTTCATCATTACTAGCAGCTAATGTATGATGTCTCATACAACGAACAGATATCAGTGCCTTCATGTCATAAGACAGGAGCTCAGCACTGGCTGATAGACACTCTAGAATCACCTGATGAAGAGTATAACAGTGTCTAGTACGACCAGTGAAAATAATCTCAATTGATTTGAGATTATCACACAGGAATATTGATCCAAAAAGACGTTCTGAAAAAAGCTTAACAGCATGTCGAAGCTGCCGTGGAAACAGAGGAGATCTACTGTCAATGAAAAAATGAGGTTTGTCTCTCCGACTTAATAAAGAGACAATCAATGTAGGAAACAGACCCTACAAAGAAAGAGAGAGACAGTAATACAATACACACACACTGTCAGTGTATTACCTGTGGTACTAGTTTACTGTTGAAAGTGATTATGAGTGGGTCACATGTTTGAATAAATGCCTTCTTCTGTTCTTCACTCATTCTAACAGGAGGTAACAATATTGGCATAAAAAAGCGTTGAACAGTAGAATCAGGAACAGTAGAATCACAAACAGTAGAATTAGACCTTTTGATTGGAATTGGTGAGACTATAAAGAGATACTGCAACAAGAGGAGGAAATCACGCGGAGGGAAGAGAGACTCTAAAAAAGGAAGACCAAGGTCATCTAATATAGATTCCTCAAAGACTCCGTCTCTTTGTAGCATTTGTTGAGTATCGGGTGAGAGGGACACTCCCTTTGGTAGAACGAGAGTCAAATCAACTACAAATGATGTACATACTAAACCAGAGAGGATATCAAGGAGATACTGAGGATTAGTGAAGATGACATTGGGTAGTACCTTCTCGTAGTAAAGACACAATGTAAGAGAATCAAAGTGTACAAGACTTGTCTTCACGTCTTTCTTGCTCATTCCCAGTGTAGTACCGATATCATAGCAGGACTCAATAGAGACAATACCATGATCACTGGAACCTTTCTCTCTCATTTGAAGCTCAAAGAGATACCACCGGATTGGTATGGGTACTTTGAAACCGATCCCTTCCTGTGACATTATACGCTCACGGATTTCATCTGATATCTTCTTTCGATTGATCCAGCATAAATTATTCACTGGAAAGATGAGTTCATTAGATGATTTGTTGTGAAATATAAACTGATCATGAAACTCTTCAAGAGTTGATAGGATTTGTTTATTCTTTTCTTCAATGGATTCTGTAGTACTAAAAAAAAGACCCTTAACCTTGTCGTAGTAAGTACCAATGATAACAAAGAAAGGTTTTGTTGATATTTCTTTGCCATCAATACTAACAGTGCAGGTATTAGATGCTGCCACTGAATGTACATAGTGCTCTATCAGTTGTAGGTTGGTCATTTGTAACTCACTGGGTACACTGATTAGAGTACCATTCACTGAATACACAAAGCTTGGTTTGTCAGAAAGCTTCTCTGTCAGCTTCACAAGGATAAAATTGACTGCATTCCCTCTAAGGAAAGCTCTAGATACGTCAGCAAACTGAAGCTGACCACCACTGTCAAGAACGTGGACCCATGTGGCTTTATGTAGCTCCCTTGATCTCTTCCCTCCCTTTGACTTCCTATATTCAGAGAGCTGTAATACTGTTACTGGTATCTTGTTACTACATTCCTGCTTTGCCATTTTAATAGCAAGTTTGTGCATCGGAGTCTTATTGTTAACTGATTTAGGGCTAGTGAAGTCTACATTTGATGATTTGCCCTCGAGTGACATGTCAGGGGTTTTTGATTGTAAATGTTGTAATGTAGATGAAGAGACTCCAGTAGCTTTATCTTCAGGTTCCTTTTTTTCATCACTGATGGCATCAGAGAGCGTTTCCAAGACTTCTTCAGCTTTAACTACATCCCATACTTTGTCCTCAGCTATGTCTGTTATTCGTTCTACAACTTGTACTGAGCGTGATGCTATTGCAGTACTGTGATGATGCTTTGGAGCTAGCCAATTAAAGAAAAGAGCTTGAAATGCTGTCTTGCCAACTTTTGGTGGACCCAAAAGGGCAAGCTTCTTGCAATTAAGGCTTATAGTATCTTCAGTTATTACATGAAGGAGATATAAATAGTCTATAAAATCAATATTAAACATTCAAAATCAAAAATAATAAACATTACATAACCACACATATTGGTGCCAAAGTCACACTATAAAGTCATAGCCTGTTTATTAATAATTGCTAGCAATTATGCAACTTTGACCACTATGTGTGGTTATATAATGTTTATTAATTTTTGATTTTGATGTAAACTAATGTTTAATATTGATTATAGGGATAATAATGTTTTTTATACTGAAAAAAAGAGTGAGAAGCAGCAATTATAACTCACAACCATGCAAGTAAGAACTATAAGATGAGTGCCATTGACTGGTTAACATATAAAAATTGCACCTATGCATGCATAAAGATTGCCTAGAATAATTTCCTATGGTAGAGGAAGCTGCTTTCTTAGTAATCTAAATC
>NW_003549552.1:0-1853 GCF_000090795.2 Amphimedon queenslandica | reverse complement strand
CTAAGGGTGAATGTAGTTCTTGAGGTAGTTATATACTGTACTTGCACAATACAAAGACTATCAAGCAAACATAATTATTGCACATAAGATATACAAACACTATGAACAAGAAAGTAGTGACTATCATGACACACCTTTTATTAAATCAGGAAAGGAATGTATATAAGATGCATGGTAGTTCATAAAATAAATTTCATTGTAATAATTAACATCAGTTGAAATTGAATATAGTAAACAAGTTTAATTACATTACCTTGAAATTTCTGCAGAAAATCAGCTACATAAGAATGACCTTTGATAGCAGCAATATCACAAGCAGTCATTTTAGTCTATACAAAATAAACATTGAGTAACATGATAAAAATCAACTTTAATTGTTGATCTTTTTCAATATCCTCATAGTAGGTTAGAGAGAGAAAAACCATTTTTTACATTTTAACTACTATAAATGTAGATCTAAAATACTGATAGTACTAAATAAACTTTTTTTATTGTTTACAAAAGATGAAGTAGTTGTTTGTCTGTATGTATGTCAAAGCATGGCAAGGGAGTGGAACCCCTTAATGCTCTACATTTTAAAATTAACCTTGAATTTGATTATGCAATATGTTACCATGCTTAACACATACTTTAGTAATGTTTTTTTCAGTTATATCACACCTGCATGCAGGAGGTACCATATCTGATAATGATTGATATTTGATAGGTATACTCCAATTATCCACCATCAATAAAAAATTTGTCAAAATACTTTCTCAAATTAATTGATTTTATTATAATTGGCATGCTATAAGCATGTGAATATGTTCATCAAATAAAACACACTGACAAAATTTTCCCTTATGAAGTTTTGGCACTTCAAAATACATTTTAATTACATAAATGTCGTTCATAAATGGTAATGCCCACTGAGTCTATAAGACAATATACTATTATGTAACACAATTATGTTTACTGTATAGTGGGAAATTTTGGAGGAAATTTAATTTGGCAAACCTGGCGTTTTGATAGCCATTCACCAAAATAAAATCCACCATTCTGAGCCATTATACACATCCTCAATGGCATGTGGCCACTAATTTGCCAAATTAAAATTTGCCAATCATCAAAATTTAGCAATCCACCAAATTTAACTCTCTCCAAAATTTCCCGCTACACAGTATTTACCATGCATACAGCTGAAACTATAATCAGGCTGAGGAATAAATACTGCATGGCATGCATTGGCAGTGCATGGATGACTGCCATTATAAATAAACTTGTAGTTTTGTATTGTACTATGCATGTAATTATTACAAACACCAGGTGATGAATCATGTACAATTATACATTAAGCTATACATGTACATACATGCACGTTAAATCAGAAAGAAAGACCCTGCACTTACTTTAATGCACCCACTCAAATAGACAATTTAATTTTTGGGAGTAATTAATGATCATGCTTACTTTATTAGTTGCAGTGGCATCTGCTCCACTTTCAATGAGGACAATCACTATATCTTTATGTCCTTCATGGGCTGCTGCCATGAGAGGAGTGCATCCATGCTATAATAAAAAAGACAGACATTAAGATTACACATAACCTGGCAGCCAGTGTCTATTATGCTTATTGATGTGCAGAATTGTGTCACATACAACATACACATCATTTTTATTACTTTATTATTTTTATCATCACATTAAAGGTCAGAAAAAGTATTTAAAAAATTTATAATCACAGAACATTTCTTCTCATTTCTTCTCATTTCAAGGCCAATACACCAATGTGTCTTGTACATATGCACATTCATTAAGTACATGTGCTGTGCAAGCACATTGGTTATATTTCCATGGCATTAATTTTCACGGTT
>NW_003549550.1:4447-5518 GCF_000090795.2 Amphimedon queenslandica | reverse complement strand
TCAATAATGACAGTAGGATTATAACAATAATACCAAGACCAACTATAATGTTAATATACAGTTAACATTCATTAGATCTACCTATACAAGGCTACAAGTGGATAAAGCTGATGCAAATGTTTGTTGGCTTACATCTTCTGAGGTTTAACTTTGAGTTGTTGACTTTTTCATTTTAGTAAAATCTCCAGGAGAACTATCATCTTCTCTCTGTCTCTTGTGTCCTCTGCTTTCATTTTGTAAAATACCACTACCAGAGGACTGCCCTTCACTAAAAGTACTGTCGTAAGAACCTTCAGGGTCTGTCTCAAACCTCTTGCTGGGAGATGCGTCATCTATAAATTTGTAATAATTAATAATTATAATTAATAATGATGGACATGTACCCTGTGCTGCTCTTGGTCTTTTGTTTAGTAGAGAAGAGTTTTTGCTAACATCTTGTATGCTTCCTATGCATAATAATGTGTAAAATAGGTCCAATACGTTGGTATTTACCTTGAGGTAGTGGTTTCCCCAGCTTATTCAGTATGCTAATAAGAATGTGCTTGAGTGTTTCATTTTCTATATGGAGCAATGCATAGCACACATCAGTAAGATACTCAGTGGGATTTGAATGACAACTGAGTGTATTTTGAATGTGAACTGTCAATTTGTTGGCTTTTCTATAGTCATCTAAACTAGTTACATTGCAGGATATTTCATTTCTTAATTGTTGAGGTATCACTTTTGCAGCAAACAGTCTATCAGCAACACGTATTACATCTAATGAGATGCACTGGGCAATATTAGCTGAGTGATGACGAAATAATTCTATAGGACAAACTAAAAGACAAAATGTAAACAAAAAATTAAAATCAAATCATTATAGCAACCTTTTATATCTACTGCAGCTGTGCCATGGGATGAAGAACTTTTAGGAATGTGGGATTCTATAAAATAATGTTTAATAAATTATAAACACACATCAAATCGATTGATTTACCAGTTTGAGATGATACTTTGCTGCTTGTATCTTGTATTGCGCTATTCAGTTCAACAACCTATGCATGCACATTCAATACATAGTTTGCAAAG
>NW_003549550.1:0-3079 GCF_000090795.2 Amphimedon queenslandica | reverse complement strand
TTAATAGGTATTTCATCAAAACTCCATCCAATAGTGTTCTGTCTTAAACAAGCTATGCTTGCTAGTGAACGGAATATCACTTCTTCATGTGTCAATGAGGTTTTATAAGGTTTAGAATCACCAGCAGAGGTTCGATAGATTATTTCATAGCGACTCCTTAAATCTTCAGTTAGTTTGAATACCAGTAGATTGATAGCTGGACCAGTTATAAGAGCTGGTAATATTTCATGAAACTCAGGTTGTCCTCCAGTATCAATGATGTGTAACATTGTGTGACTGTCATCTTTTCCTTCTTCAAACTTCCTCTCATATACTTCTCTCTTTCTAACAGGTATCTTCATTACATAATCTGATAAACCTTTGACACAATCATTTACTGTTATTGAACTGCTGCTATTTTGTACTTCAATATTGCTTTCTTCTTCCTCACAATTGACTATTTTTGCAGGTGAATTGAATATATTTTCATGCTCCATCATTGAACTCTCATCAGCGACAACTGTGTCAATTGCTGCCTCCGTGTACACTGGTGAAGATGTAGAAACATTGATATTGCCCTGTTGACTAGTAATAGGAGACAAATCAATTCCTTCTGGTGATTCTTGTTTGTTTTCAGTTGATGAAGTTAGACCTACTGTTTCATCCACTGAAGTAGGCTGAGGTGTACCAGTACTTCCAACTGATGTTTCATGAGATGCAGTAGGTTTAGTACTTTCATCTGATGTGTTGTTTACTGGTAATAGTTTCTTAGTGATCAGTACAGCTTCTTCATCAAGTTCCTGTTCCTTCCATTCTGTAGTCACTAGTGCATTGTGCTGTGATAGTTTACGAAATGATGAATTAACTTGTACAGCTGCATCAATTACACCAGTACTAAGAGAAGGCTCTGTATCAAGAGATTGATTGAGGAGTCTCTTCTTTAATGTACTCTTACCAGCACCAGGAGGACCTGTCAATATACACTTAACAACACGTAATAATGCTATACCACTGGATTGATAAATATGAAGGTAACTACTAGCCTTCCTATCATAAGTGGATATCCCCTGAGTATTACAACCTTTCACTTGAACAAGATAATTTACAATGTTCATATAAGTTTTATCCTTCAATGCTAGATGTATCGGCCTATCATTATACTTGTCTTCAGCTTCAATATTACATTGTGGCTGATCAGTTAAAATTTTAACAATTTCAAAATGACCCTTTTCACAAGCACAATGCAATGGTGTATAGTCACTCCTCCCTTTAGCATTAGCATCACAGTGTTTATCAATCACAAGATGATGTACAATGTCTACACTTCCAAGTTCACATGCTTTGTGTAGTGGTCTGTATTGAGAATTGTTTTCAGCTTCAGTATTACATTGTGGATGATTAGTTAAAATTTTAACAATTTCAAAATGACCCTTTTCACAAGCACAATGCAATGGTGTATAGTCACTCCTCCCTTTAGCATTAACATCACAGTGTTTATCAATCACAAGATGACGTACAATGTCTACACTTCCAAGTTCACATGCTTCGTGTAGTGGTCTGTATTGAGAATTGTTTTCAGCTTCAGTATTACATTGTGGATGATTAGTTAAAATTTTAACAACTTCAAAATGACCCTTTTCACATGCATAATGTAATGGTGTATAGCCATTCCTCCCTTTAGCATTAACACCACAGTGTTTGTCAATCACAAGATGACGTACAATGTCTATATTTCCAGATTCACATGCTTTGTGTAGTGGTCGGTCATTTGTGTTGCTTTTAGCTTCAGTATTACATTGTGAATGATCAGTTAAAATTTTAACAATTTCAAAATGACCCTTTTCACAAGCACAATGTAATGGTGTATAGTTACTCCACCCCGCTTTAGCATTAAAATCACAGTGTTTATCAATCACAAGATGATGTACAATGTCTACATTTCCTGATTCACATGCTTTGTGTAGTGGTCTGTATTGAGAATTGTCTTCAGCTTCAATATTACATTGTGGATGATGAGTTAAAATTTTAACAATTTCAAAATGACCCTTTTCACATGCATAATGTAATGGTGTATAGCCATTCCTCCCTTTAGCATTAACATCACAGTGTTTGTCAATCACAAGATGACGTACAATGTCTATATTTCCAGATTCACATGCTTTGTGTAGTGGTCGGTCATTTGTGTTGCTTTTAGCTTCAGTATTACATTGTGGATGATCAGTTAAAATTTTAACAATTTCAAAATGACCCTTTTCACAAGCACAATGTAATGGTGTATAGTTACTCCACCCCGCTTTAGCATTAACATCACAGTGTTTATCAATCACAAGATGATGTACAATGTCTACATTTCCAGATTCACATGCTTTGTGTAGTGGTCTGTCATTCGAGTTGCTTTCAGCTTCAGTATTACATTGTGGATGATCAGTTAAAATTTTAACAATTTCAAAATGACCCTTTTCACAAGCACAATGCAATGGTGTATAGTCACTCCTCCCTTTAGCATTAACATCACAGTGTTTATCAATCACAAGATGATGTAAAATGTCTACATTTCCTGATTCACATGCATTAATTAATGATATTCTATCTAGAAAACAATCATTTAATAGTTCCATTATATCTGGTTCTGCTAGTTGCTTTGCTGATGTCATACATTTAGACAGACCATCTCCACTCACTTTCTTTCCTAATATTGAAACTATTTCCTTGTGCCCTTGACATGCTGCATAATGAAGTGGTTGGTTTCCTTCATTGTCTTTAGCTTCAATGTTACACTGTGGTTTAGATATCAAATATTCTACTATTGACAGTGATCCATTATAACATGCTTTATGTAATGGAGTGGACCCAGTTCCCTCTTCTCTAACATTAATATCACAGCCAGTAGATTCAATGAGATGCTTCATTATTTCAAAATAGTCTTTTTCTAAATATTCTTTATTAGTCTTGCATACTAGTTCTTTATCTGCTGCTGCTAGTAGAGGGTGTCTCTCATTATTACTATTAATGTTACAGTTTTGTTGTCCTGTTAAATACTCTACTACTGGTAAGTGATTATAAATACATGCCATATACAGTGGAGTATTGCCATACTTAT
>NW_003549547.1:1771-5527 GCF_000090795.2 Amphimedon queenslandica | reverse complement strand
CACTATTCAATTTGAACAACAAAACATTAATTCAAATAAAATTTTGATTCATACCAGCACTTGCTTGTTTTGTCACAGTAAAATATTTTTCAATAGAATCAAAATTAAAAAATTGATTTATGACGCTTAATAACCTATACAAATCTGCTATTAATATTGTAGACAAATAAATTTTTAAAAGAACTTACAATTAAAATCTAGTGGCTTCTGACATGACAAGGCATTATATACAATAGATTAAACTTCACTTACATCATATATAATCCTAATTTTATAGTGTCAAAACATAGATATTATATGTACAGCTGTGATGAAATAACTTACATAAAAGTATCAGTCAACAGTCTCATCAGGTTGATTTGCAACCAATTTACTAAAGATTGCTGTTGGTAACACACAAAACATAATTATTGCTCTAAAAAATTGCAGTTTTTATTTAATAATACTCATCCTATATAGTCTACATTGTATTCCTGCTTATATTCACTGTAAATGGTAATTCCTCTTTGAATATATTGATTGAAGATATAGACTTGCACCAAATAGTATAGAAAAATTATTAAAATGGTGTCACTGAACTCCTATTAACAATAACAAATAGAATTCAAGTGATGGTTCAGTATTGTGATGCTTCATGCAGCCTGTAGTAGCAATTTTGCATTGATAAAGTTTAATTTTCGCTAGCATGACCTCTTCTATTGGTCCTAGCATAGTTAATACGTACATAAATTTATTGTCCATGTATAGAAGTGTTTTAAAGACAGGCTATCCATGAATGATTGTCCTTTAGATGGATATTTATGGCTACTGTCGGGTCCGCATCAGTCCGTCCGTCCGTCCTTTTTCGGGCGGGGCGGGTCCGTCCGTCCGTCCGCTTTTGAGACCCTACCTAACTGCGCTCGCTTTCACGAGAGCGCATCGCAGGGTGGAGCAGTTCCAGCGTACATCAATCGAAAACGGACGGTAGTTGTCATCGTAGATTCACAGTAGTAATGGCGCAGCTACTTAGCCTTTTTTTCTCACTGTACTGTAGATCAAAAGTGCTGACAGCCTGGACTAAGCAAGTGTGAAAAGTATGATGGGACTCTAGAATCCCAAAAATTGGTAAAACGTGTTCATAAATTCCCATTAGCATCTCAAGATTTATCACTTATTTATACAGTATATTTATACTTATTGCACTCTCATTTTAAAAACATCATGGGTTTCATAACCACAGCTATTGTTGTGGCCACAATCTATCAAAAACATGCTATGCAAAAAAATTAGAAATTGTGCTTTTGAGGCCAAGGGATTATCATAACAGCTAGCTTCCTAGCTGCAGTTACACTTGCTCTTGCATGCTTGCAGAACTGGCAAGCTGCAGGGCCAACTCCCAGCTTGGTCCTGCTTGGAGGCGTGGCATTAATGCAGCAAGACCATGTGAGAGGGAAGCTTCACGTTTTTTTCTCTTCTTCTAAGTGCTATATGATGTTATAATGGCACAAATACTGTTGCCTAGATAGATTGAGTGACTTAAGAGAGTTTAGGATCCTTAGACTAGCCATGGACTAGCGAACTACTGCTACAGCACTTTACTCGGGATGAAATTCGAGTAGCTATAACTCACCAAAAAGGAAGATTTAATGAGTCCCACACATATTAAATAAATAAATAGTCTTGATCTACTGGGAAAGAGTCTCATTTACATCCAGAGTACTACCGCTATTGCTGGGCATTTTCTCGTGAGTTAAAAAGCTTGTACTACCTAGAGCTGCTCTGAAACATCTCGAAGCAGTAAAGCAAGACTTTTCCTAACAGAAGAGAAGCTCTCAAAGGTTTAGAGCACGTGATTGTAAAGATATACATTCTCAAAGACAAAATCTAGCACACAGAATGAACGAGAGCACTAAAGTGCGTACCCTCGACACAATCTGTATGTAACAGTTTCAATAAATTAAGAAAAAATAATTGGTGAAAGGTTTGAGACAGAGAAGAAGCTTCAGCATGTACTAGATTTATTGAAACTTAGTGAATGTTTTGAGACAGACAGAGAATTTTTTGTTTTTTTAAACAAAGAGCTCCAGCATATTTGCTGCACTGCTGCTGCTGTAGCAATGTAAAGGTGTGGCTGCAATGAAGGTGTGGCTCAATCAAGCCATGCTCCACCCCCACACACAGTAAATGGTGGCACATGGTCCTAAGTGGTGAAGAAAGCTTTGGTTTTTCTCGACTTTTAAACAGTTTAGCATACATTTGTTAGGCTCTATTTGTTGCATACAAACTGCTATCTAGTCCCTAATGTTAAAAGACTCTGGCCGCTACCTCGGGAGAAGAGAGCCTCGTCTAAACTCACTGACAAGGTATGAAAGTTTGGGCTATCATATCTTTAAAACGAAGAAGATTGGAGCAATTCCTCTCATATTAATGAAAGATGAAGCTTTGCTTTATTGTTTTATCTGCCCTGTTGCTCTTTTGCTTTCACTACGAAAGAGCTGCAGGACGAGAGAGCCGACTACGTTTGGCGACTTTGCCAGCTTCTTTTACCACGGAAAAGACCGTGGCAAATCAAGGATTCCCAAGACGGAGAATAACTTTTTCTAGAGCCAGTGTTGATTATAAGACTCTCTAGGACAAGACAAGAAAGCAGCATCAGCTCAAAAGTGGAGGTCAAAGCGAACACAGACAGGACGACTGCTTTACCCTCGACCAACGCCTACGCGGTCTCGGGTAATGAATGACAGACAGACAAACCGAGTACCTAGTCCTCGCCTACGCAAAGCTGGGCGAGGCCAAAAATTTCTGTACATCAATATGTATCAGAAAATTTAATAAGAATTGGGGGTGATTTTTGAGCCATTTTTTGGAAAAAACTATGGGCTATAGTACAGGGATTTTTTCAGAATTTGGCATATTTTTTTAATGGCTGTAAAATTTAAGTTGGAATCATCTCAAACTTTCTACACAGCATAAGGGCATCAGTATATATCAGAAATATTAATAAAAATTGGGGGTGATTTTTGAGTCATTTTTTGCAAACAACCATGTGCTTTTAGCTTTTGCTTTTTTCAGAAAATTCACTATTTTTTAAAAATGCTGCATATTTCAAAATTAATTTTTTTGTTGGAATCAGCTTAATGTCAGTATTAATAATAACTAATCATTTCTTATTATTTATTATAGGTTGTGGGCCTGAGGCTGAACTCATCATCTCAAAGACTGATCTCTCATTCATATACTGAAGATTTATAAATTGGGTTTAGGAACTAAGGACTGTAACACTATAAGACTGGTTTAATTAATTAAAATCATTGTTGACTTGTACTCTGCATGTATGGCTGAAGTGTGTTTCTTATTTTATTGTCATTTTTCATGATTTATTCTCATTTCTGTTTATGAGTCATTGCACCTGCTTCTGCATTAATGGCTCTCACAATAATTTTAATCAAAATTCATAATAATAAATGATAAAAAGAAAACTTTGTGTATTAAACAAAAATGCTAAAATTATAAACAATAATGTTAT
Organism: Amphimedon queenslandica; assembly: GCF_000090795.2. Lineage (NCBI taxonomy): Eukaryota > Metazoa > Porifera > Demospongiae > Haplosclerida > Niphatidae > Amphimedon > Amphimedon queenslandica. The sequence goes on along the minus strand of NW_003549547.1, from coordinate 2,022 downwards.
GTAATTCTTTATAGTCTTCAGTTAATGTACAGCTTCAAACAGCAAACAATTAACCTATAGCAATGACAACATATTGAACAATACTATACTTAGAATACTTCTCAATGTAGTCTTCAATAGCAGAGAATTGTACTTATCCTCTTAGTGTCATTAACCTAACAATGGAATGTAATTCATCATACATAGTTACTGTTAGTATCTATTCTTCTTGTATGTAGTGCTCTTAGCATCACTAGCAGTAGTAACCACTA
>NW_003549547.1:0-1438 GCF_000090795.2 Amphimedon queenslandica | reverse complement strand
GGTTTATAGTAAACTCTTGGGGCTTAATTGGGGGCCTAATACAAACTTTAAAATAATAACTTTGAATATTGATGATATACATGTTATTAAATGTAGACAAAAGCTTCAAAAGATGTACATGTACTTACTTAATGTAAAATCATATCATCATCAGGACCCCATCAGAGTTACTGTCCTAGCCTCCTAGGGCCCATGCACATACATACATGTATATAGCCTATTTGGAGCCTGTGTACATGTACATGTATATACTGTGTTGTACCTGATTGTGATGTGACTTACATGTAGGAATATTTTAATGAAGTACTTAAAGTTGTGAGAGGAGATTACCCTCTTGAACAGATAGATCAGTCCTTGATACTGGAGGGGTACTCTTTGGTAGTGGATTATTGTTAGTCTCACCAAATTAAACTAGAAAAGATGAGACAACAAAAAACTGTATAATAAGACTGGGGGCTACATACATGTACATTAAGTAAATATAATCCTAAATAAAGTATAGGAGGTCCCTCTAATGAAAGGACAGAATGGGCATAACTTGAAAAATTGAAGTCGGAATCGGCTCAAACTTAATTCCTACAAAGTGTAAGGACATCAATATTGCAATAAAAATTGGGGTAATTCTGTTTTGACCCATTTTGAACAAAACATGGACTATAACCTTGGGATACAATTTTCAGAATTTTTGGCATTTTCTCAAAATGGCCGTAGCTTTAAAATTGAAGTCGGAATCAGCTCAAATATTCTACACAGCATACATGTAATGTGTACATTGTAAGTACATGTACATCAATACGTAGCAGAAAATATAATAATAACTAGGAGTGATTTGAAACCATTCTTTGGATAAAACACAAGGCCTTGTGCATTATTTGGAAATTTGGCTTTTTCTTAAAATGTCTGTAACTTGAAAAATTTCAGTGAATCAGGTCAAACTTTCTACATGGCATAAGGACAGCAATGTGTATCAAAAAATTTCATAAAAATGTAACACGATTTCATCGCCATTTTTTTGAAAAAAAAACCAAAGTTTTAGCCTTGAAACTAGTACTAGTATATCATAACGATATCAATATGTACAGGTACACAATATAAATGGCCACACCCCTATGAAATCATGACTATTATTAACCTGATACATACACTGTATCATACCTTCATTATTGAAGAGAAGGTCTCACTCCTTGAGTCAGTGGTTGCCTCCTTCTTAAGTAACTCATCATTTAAACTGTTTATAAACTCAATGGATTTATCCTGTCAATGTATACAATTAAAAATTGATGAATATAATATTAACTTTAGGTATACTATGTACATGTACATGCACACTCACCACTATTGATATGATGTTCATTCCTAACTCTCTCAGTTAAAAAAATTGAACACAAACCAAACGACCTAAAAATAACAATAATAATAGTTAATTAACTAATGATTA
>NW_003549544.1:2160-5541 GCF_000090795.2 Amphimedon queenslandica | reverse complement strand
ACCAAAAGAAAACATAATAAAGAAAATAAGGTATACTAAAATATAATAATAGTAATGATTCACAACTTTTTTTTCAGAAATTAGTAGTAAATATAAAGAATGTAAAGACACTTGTAAACAAGACATAACTTAAATAACATTTTGTGCATTATTTTCTTAATGTTGATTTTTCTTTAATTACAAATATAAATAATTATTAAGATAAAAATCATTATACTTAAATATCTTAGTCTTCATTTTATTTATTAAATATTATTCTTCAGTGTTATGTACTTCACATGTTCTCCAAATCCAAAAATCAAGAAGGCTCTAGACTGAAGACCATCACAATATATCTATAAGAAAGTTAGCAGTAATTGTATATTTAACATCACATTTGACTCCACAATTCAAGCGGACTACATACAAGTTGATTACCATAGAGTGGTACATTTTAGAGTCAATTAAACTTGCCAAACTTATTGTTTTGAAAGCCTTTCACCAAAATAAAATCAGCCATTTTGAGCCATTAGATGCATGCTCAAGGTCAACATGGCCACAATTCATCAAGTTAAAATTTGCCAATCACCAAAATTTAGCAATTCACAAAATTTAACTACCTCCAAATTTACCATTATACCATAATATTTGATTATACTACCCCACCCACTTATAAAAATGAAAAATATAAATTTCATTGAAATGCAATAAATATTATAGGTCATTAATTAAAACTTAAGGGGGTGTACACTGACTACCCCCTTAAGTGAGCACCAGCAAAGAACTTAGCATATTCATCATGGTCAGTCTATATATCCTCACCAAATAATATAATTGGATCATTAGCACAAAAGGTGAGCCAACAATAGAAGGAATAAAGATAAACTAGGATGACCAGGGAGTTCTTGCCTTGCCACCATATTTATTTTCTAATTTTCAGGGTTAAACCCAACCCACTACGGTTAAATTAGTAAGTTGTTTATTATTGGTGTAGTCGAGTGTAGTATTTATTATTTTGTTTTGACAGCTATAGATGCTGCACCATTTGGCAGAGACTTTTTGAACCAACCTTGAATGTGTTTTTGGTAAGTGTATGATATCCTTATTTATTATTATACTCACAATTTATTCATTAATGGATAGGTATATATTTGCTTTTTGATGGTAGATCTCGATTTACTGGTAGATCTATTCATTTTTGATTAATTTTATTTTTAAACCATTCCTTTAATTCCTTATTTTATTGCCCACTTTTACATTTGCATGTACACGTTTGTATGTTCACCTATTTTCTTACAAAATACTATTTACAATTTACATTACCTATGTATTTAACGTATAATATGAAATGTTGAAGGGGATTTAATATTGGTGGATTGACGGATTTATATAAAAATGCCAAAATAAAATCCGCAAGCAATAATTCCATTCATGCATGTGACCACACCCACATTAACTTTAGTTAAAAGCATTGTTAAAAGCAGCTAGCTAACATGGCTTTACTATGTTTCTTTAAGCCAGTCTCTAAACCAGGTGATAAAGAATACAATCTTCCAGAAAAGGTACAGTCTTTCTCTGATAATAATGTTTTCCACTAACCACAACTCTTTAAGTAAAACCCCGCCTAAGGATGGGGATATAATTAAATTGTTAGAAACCACCAATATTAAATCCGCCAATAAGCTAGCCATCACAAAACCGCCAAAGAAAACTCCCGCCAACAAATTATCTTATACGGTATAATATATGTTTGATTTATGTTGTTAAAAGTTACACATCTTTCTGATTATGAGTGCTTCAATAATAATTTGTCATTTTGGGTATTTGTACATGTACATTTTTTGCCACAAATTAGTAGATAGAATTATTACAATTTTTGATGTGTATGCACACATGCATATCCTAAAATTACATATGCATGTTCTGATGCTATGTAGAAAGTTTGAGTTGGTTCTAATTGATTTTGGATTTTTTACAAATTGTGAAAAGTAGAGAATTCTGAATTTTTGTATTCTTTTCTATTACATATTATATAGCACTTTATTTTGGCAATTTTGCTGCAAAATTCTAATTGGCGATTTTTAATTTGGCGATTTTTAATTTGGCAATTTTGTGCATTGCTGAGCATATGCATTAATGATTGGTGGTTCAAATATTGTCAATTCTGCTTGCAAACACCTATTGCCACAATATAAATCCACTAACTTTTCCCGCTATATGCCACGGTATACATGTACATTTTCTTATGCTGTGTAGAAACTTTGAACTTATTTTAATTTTTTATGAATTTTAAAAGTTGCTCAAAATGTCATGTACTAGTCTATTGTAGTGCTTGTCTGTTTATGAAGCTTTAAAAAATTTATTTTAAAAATTATGTTGTTGAAATAAAATGGTATAACAACACATCATTTGGTCAGATGATTGAGCAATATGGTGGTCGGAAAATGTCTGATGTCCAAATTTCATTTTAGGGTCTGAGACAATATTTTCCTTTTATAAAACTTTTTGATACATATGTATACATGTACTTATGTTTTTATTATCATTAAGCCTAATTTATCAATCATTAAAAAATTCAGTTAACAGTGCACTTTATTGCCTTTGGATAAATACCATAAAAATGTTAATTATTGACGGGGAAACTTGGTAAATTTTTGTATTTTGATAGCCATCAACATTAACATTAAATAATAGCTAAAAAATTTGATGGGGGTTAAATTTAGCAATTTATCAAATGTATGGTTTTAATTATTTAAAAAAAAGCATTACCGGCAATAAACAAGTCAACAAACTATTTTTAATACAGGAACATGTCTGTGGCTGGGGTTACACAGCAATGCAAAACACAGCATTTAAAAAACAATACACTTTCAACAATGTTTTTGTTGCTATAGAGTTATACTAAGATTGTATCATGTTTTCATTTCTTTCTGTGTAAACAGAATGATAAACAGGCACAAAATTATACATATTACATTATTTTTTGTTGTGTAAAAGTAGCCTCATTGTTTTAAATTGTGGAAAGTTTGTGGAAACTTGTGGTTATTTATATAAACAAGGGATGCACTTTATTTTTACATTTGAACCATGACGTATACAAAGAGTTAACACTAAAAGAACCTATTTCCTTTGCATTAATTAATCATTTTTAAGCAATAAATAAAGAGCCTTTGAAGCTGCTCTCCACTACTTTTCACAATTGAGAAATCAAGATCTGCCTTGCTTCACAAACTATTACTCCATTAGATTAGTCCTACATAGCTACTTGCATCTGTTAACTGTTTACATGTGTTAATTATGTACAAGATACACTATACAGCACATATAATAATAATTTCAGTATTGATTTCATTAGGTAATCATTGACCTTAGAGATTTTGAAGCATTGAACTTTGAAATCAG
>NW_003549544.1:0-1633 GCF_000090795.2 Amphimedon queenslandica | reverse complement strand
TTCAGTGATGGCGACAAGGAGTCTCAATCTATAATATAGCTCACAGTGCAACACGTGCTTTAATTTTGCAATTAAGCCTATCATATTCCAGGGGTTTGTTCATGCAGTCATGCATAATGTATGCAAATAAATTACTGCATTTTGAGGACTTTTTGCCGAAGCCAAACACTGAGGCTCTACAAATTTATTATAATTATTCTAAATCTATTGTAAGGGTGCCTATCTTAATAAAGTCTATATACTGAATGATGAGAGACTTGACATTATGAATTTTAGCTAGCTAAACAATGTAAAATTCAACAAAACTAGGGAGGGGATGACCATTTGCAGCAATGTTGCTTGGTTGAAGTGAAAGTTCAACTAGAACAACAGGAGAGAATGCAAAAGTGAGACCACTTATAACAACTCTACTACAACAGTAAGCTTGGCTGTGCAGCCTACCCCGAAAGGAGGTAGGACAAATATTCATGAAACTAGAACTTTGAGCACAGTTTACATTCCATTGGTATCACGTGATGCAAAATAGTCCAATATACAGTACCACTTCCAACAATTTATAATTTGGAGCATAAAGATACAGCCAGTGTGACTTTTATTAATTTACCGTAAATCCTTAAATAGAAGCCGCATTCGAATAAACGCCGGGGTAGCAATACAATTTAACTATAAATACGCAACATCACCTCAGGAGTGACTCAGTAGTCTAGTGGATAATACCTGGAGTTCCAGAAGTCAAAAGCATGAGGTCACGGGTTCGAACCCTACTCTGGGCCTAAGTTTTTTTTTATTTTTCATATATTTTTTCGAGGTCGAAATACCACTTTAGGAAATAGATGCCTGGGCTTTTATTTAAGGAAATACGGTACTAGAAACTATGATAGTTGCAGTTAATTGTAACATCTTAAACTAGGGAAGATTAATTCATATGATGAAGTTAAGAAGAGGATCAATAGGCTCATGCAGATTATGCTCAGTAATGCTTCAATTATTCGATGCAGAATTGCTCATAAAATGTTATGATTATTTTTCAAGAATAGTACATTATGCTCTCAATTATGCTTGAAAACCTACCAAAAACATACATTATCATAGCAAAAATTAATTAATAGATGCATTAATGCATGGTCTAAAGGTGTAACAGAAGTGAAAACTCAATAAATTTTTGTTGATATCCAAGGGTACTTTAAAACTTCAATAAGGCTGCAGCTAAAAGAACAATTCAGACATCTCAGTAATCTCTCTAACCATTAATTTCAGGATATTTTGCCTTTTATGCGAGTGATTTCCGGATATTTCCCAATAATGCTGGCATAATCCTTGTATTCTTCTACCTAGTTATTATGCTCGTTTTAATGCCAGAATAATCTGCGCGTTCCCTAAGGATCAAAGCTATTATGCACCTTCTCTTTCTCCCTTTTATATTCATATCTAATACATGTATTAATCAAAAAAGGAATATTTTCCATACAATGGTGATTTTAACAACTATCAAGGGTCTTCAAAAATCACTGTTTTTTTTTGCAGTTGAACCTAGTTTTGTCATAAAATCTACGTCTGAACCGCCTACCCAGTAATGAAAGGTGTGGCACTAGGGGCCTTCCACCAATTCACCCATTGTGGCTCGGGGGATCCT
>NW_003549542.1:3623-5545 GCF_000090795.2 Amphimedon queenslandica | reverse complement strand
AGAAACAGGTAATAGGGAAGCACCCAAGAAGACAAGAACAAAGAGAAGCTCCTTCATATCTGATTGTAGTGCAGTTTGGAATACAACTGTTACAGGAAAAGTGAGCATCAAAACAGCTGATACAAGTACAACCAGGCAATCCTTGTTGCAACTGATGCATATCAATCACAAGCAAATTTTAATGAATCAGCTAGTTGGAGTGTGCAAGCATTATAAACTATACTTCACTGCTGCTTTATTTTATAAGCATAAAGAGGTCTATTGTAGTTATAAATGATAGTTTCCACTATCAAATAATTAAGAATCAATAAATCTAACAAAAAATCTATTTGCAAACAGCTGTTATTAACCACAATAGCCCCTTATGTAACTTATCCATTTACAATTGGGCGTGTTTATAGAATCTTAAAGAACTTACCTTTCTAGGATGAAAGAGTTTAGTTTTATACTCAACAACTGCCACCAAAATTTGAACATGTTGAGGATTAGTCTAAAAGGAAGCACTCAAATAATTAATGATTATTTACATTTTAAACAAGTAATGTTAATCTCACAAATTATAGTCCTTTTACTATGATTAAAATATCGAAAATGAATAATGAAAACTTTTTTTAGCTGCTTTATGCGCAATTACTATTATTTCATGAATGAGTGGCTCACTGTTGCTGATGAAGCAATAGAGAATGCTCTCGGTTGCAATACAGGAAGTAAGTCTAAGAGATAAGAGACTGGGATCTTAGTAGCAGTCAAAGGAAAATCATTTAATACCTGTAAAATAAATATTAAAAAGATAGAATATACCATACATACAGTATATAATATAGACGCCATTACTTCAATAATTGTTCTTCTTGGTCTGTTACAATATGAATACAGCTCCTCCTGTCCCTCTGGAGTAACAAACTCTTCAAGTTTCTCTCTCTCTAACTCGTTCACGGCAAACCATGACAATATCTCAAAGAATGATCGTCTAGGTACGGACTGGATGTCCCAGTAGCATCTCAGCAGTGTCCTTAGAATGCAAGGAGAGGAGAGTCTCTGGGGGACTGAGATACCCTCTATGAAGAGTAAATATGATTACTTCGTATAATGCTTAAATTGTTTATAAAGCTGCAAAGAAATACATTTATTTCCTAGCTATCAAATGCAGTTAAATTAGGGCATCAATGATTAGAGATACAGTAAAATCATCATCATTATTATTAACATTATCATCATCATCATTATTATTAATTTCATACACCTCAGGTTATTAATCTATCCGCCACATGCATACCTTCATTTGATGTTATATTCAAGGAGAGATCAGCAAGATGAGTCATCTCTGTCACTTGAAGGAACCTCTCGACTGACTCTGAAGTATTCTCTGGAACTATCATGAGCACATCACCAGGGGAGTAGCTGTGAAAGAAAGAACGAGAGAGAAGGGAGAGGAGAAAGAGGAACAAAGAAATGGGCAAATGCAAAAAAGAGGTACAATCTAGACATACGTGTAGATCAAAAGTATTCTATTCTTTGTAGCAGAGAAGCTTACTGTGGGAAAGATCCTTCAAGTGTTATTAGTCTCACATCTTGGAAATGTGATGAAGGAGTAAGACGAGAATTGTCCAATAGTAGAGCAGGCATTGCTTGAGAAGGAGGCTTCAAGGCTAAAGAATTTCATAAAAAGCAAGCGTATAACAAAATTTATTAGAGTATGAAATAATTTTAATACACATTTTGGATGTGAGTGTCCTATTTGAGCTGGTTCTGACCAAAATTGATTTTTTTAATGAATTTTTTTAACTCGTTCCAAAATTTGACAAATGACCCTGGGCTATATACAATGTAGTACAGGGTATTCATGAAAAATGACTAGGAGAGAATTCTTCATTTTTATAATTTTTCTGATGCATATACAAGTTCTTATGTTGTGTAGCAAG
>NW_003549542.1:0-3159 GCF_000090795.2 Amphimedon queenslandica | reverse complement strand
GATTTCACCCACGTGCGATATATATATATTTGTATGTCAACACTTACATTTCTTCTATACATGTTGTATTGGAGAAATAACAGGCCTTAGCAACCACCCGCCCACGCTACGTAAGTGGGTGTGGTCACGGCAAACAAGATGGCGGCTTGCACATGGGACAAAGTTATGAGCTTTCTAACAGCGAAAGAACATAGAGATACTGTCTAAAGACTTCTCTAGAAGCATTAGAAGGTAGAAAGAACCTTTATAAGTCTTAATAAGAACCCAGTTGTACTTGCAAGGTGGTGAAAACAATTATAGGAATATTTTTACACTAATACGCTTGTTAAAGTTGCCCCAAAAACTATGACAAATGACCATGGGCTATAATACACAGTAGTACAGGGTATTTTACAAAAAGGCTACTTCCATTCTTATTAGTCTTTTCAATACAGTATAAATAGAGCCTACCAGTATTTGATACCGGAGCAGAATAAGCATTAATATTAAATCTTGATGGCAACCTACGGAAGAACAAATGATGAGTTTATATCAAATAATGACTATATACCTTTCCTTATATGGTAGTACGGATAAACCAGGTGGGAGAGGGTATAGAGTGTCTAGTTTAGTCCATAAGTCAACCAACCATGGATCTATTACTGCATCAGGACTATAATATAACATGCAATGATGATAATAACAATAAAAATTAAAATAATAATAATAACAGTATTTTTTGTCATTACGTATTATAACAAAGTAAAGCAAAAATTAAACTAAGTTATAATGATAATGAAATTACAAAATATAAATTTAATAATAATAACAATGAACAATAATCTGGTACATGTTCCTCTCTATGCCATTGGCAAAATTTTTACCATTAAATTTTAAACCATATAGTCCCTTACCCTAGATCATGTTGATCGTCACCATAAACAGGAGGAAGGAGGAATGATGCACCTAACTGACCCAAACGACGATACAGCTTCTTTGCAATAAAATTAAACCTGTAATGGTAGCAAAACACAGTTCACCCCAATGCTTAATTTATAATCAAACAAAATTAACTTTAGCATCAATACAACAACCATTGGACTATTGCCAAGTACATAACTAGACACTGTACTGTCTACATGCATCAAGAATATATAAAAGCCCTAAAACCAAGATCATAAATAGCTTATCTGCAGTTAATATATAACTACATGTAGATCTACAATTCTACATCATTAAAATTTTCCACAGATAATTTATAACTACATGTAAAAGTTTTCCTCCCTCCCTCTCTCCTCCTCACTCTCCTGCCATTACTTTAAATAAGATGAGTCTCCCAGTCCTACTACAGCAGTTTGGAGGTGCAATAAAGAGTCTGCTGGAAGGTTCCGCCTCAGTAAAAACCTCCAGAACTGTTTCATGTTATCAGGAGGATCCCCTTGGCCAGTTGTAGCACACACAAAGACACAGACAGGAGTGTTTATCAATCCAGACTGCATCATTTAAAAGATGCGGAATAAATCAAGAGAATTTACTAGTTTGGATACCTTGTCATATTCATCCAGGGCATAAATTTGAACATGGAACCTTCGCCTCCTTCCCTCGCGCTCTATTCTCTCGGCCACGTCTTGAGCCGTCCCTGTTTGACTTCCATAGAGAACCAGTAACTCTATTCTCTCGGCCACGTCTTGAGCCGTCCCTGTTTGACTTCCATAGAGAACGAGTAACTCTCTCTTGCCTGAGCTAGCCATGTGTATTAAGGCGGGGCTAAAATGAGCCATGCATCCATAGATATTAGAGTACACAGGGATTGGAAACGGGGGCGTAGGCTGGTTGATGTTGCTATTGGTTACCGGCCCAATACCTGGTTGATTTCCCATCTCCTCCATAGAGGATATGCGTGCTAAGTATATTCATTGCAAAATAATTATATTCATTGCATACCGTAATAACTTTCAAGAAAAAAAATTAGTTCGTTGGACGTCAACTTTCCATTGGCAGCAATGGAGAAATGATAGAAAAAGGCTTGGTACCAGGAAACCGCTCTGTATTTCTTGATAGCAATCTTTCAGGTGACTACTAGACCCCATTAGATCCTCAGGATGCTTTCTAAGCTTCCGAAAAAGGCCTCAAGAAGGTAGCAAGGCAAGAAAATGTGTTTTCCCCCATTGAACTCTTAATAAACTTGACGTCCAACATGGCGGCCAATTTACTGTGTGGGTGGATATACGGTACTAAAAAGCTATGAATATACTTAGCACGCATATCCTCTATTAGTGAGGCTGTACTGCAAGGACTTCGAAGGATATTTATGGAGATCCAAGAGGACGCTTACTTACGATATACCTACCGTTCCATATAGAAAGTGTTGGACTACCTGCAGTAAGGTTTTTACTTCTACAACGTTATTTTGCAACGAATTATAGGTACAACAAATTTTTTTCATTTTTCGCCCTTTTTCTGTAGTAACAAACTCATGCTTCATGGATGCTAACCTTAACTAGTATCATTCGATATGCAAATGGAAACTCTTTCATATGATTATAAAGATATTGCATTTTACTCTAGCTTGTTTTCAAAAAAGGGATTATAATGACAAAAAATACATTTTATGGTTTTAAAAGTGCCATAACATTAACATGGTAAAATTATCTATACAATAGAAAACAGAATTATAAAGAGGAAACGTTAGGCTTCTTGATGCATTAATTTCACTTGCATAGGAACACTTGTTTGCGAGATATTGCTCCTAAAAGAAAGAAAATCAAGGGTAAATTGTGACAAAAAATTTCAAGGAGCCTCTGTCAGCCTAGCAGCAATACAAATGAATGGAGGTTGGGCTACGCCCACGCTTCCGTTTCCAATCCCTTTCATTTACTCTAATATCTATGATGCCATAGATCATAGATATTAGAGTATAAAGGGATTGGAAACTGCGTGGGCGGCCTGTATAAACCAATGGAGGGCGAAGTTATCACTTCCCGCATCCTAGTTTCTCCTTAGCAACGGGAGAGGTCCACTTTTCTCTGTTCATAACTTAGTCCCAGTAGTTGCAAAAAATCAGCAAAAATATGCATAAAATACCTTATAACTTCTATATTTAACTATCCAAATTTCATACAGTTACTCAAAAGTAACAAACTGTTTCATTCATTACTAACAGCGGGTGTCAAGTGGGAC
>NW_003549541.1:3040-5552 GCF_000090795.2 Amphimedon queenslandica | reverse complement strand
CTATAGCCCATGGTTTTTTCCAAAAAATGGCCCAAAAATCACCCCCAATTTTTTATTACATTTTCTGATACATATTGATGTACTTATGCTGTGTAGAAAGTTTGAGCTAATTCCAACTTAAATTTTTCAAGTTACAGCCATTTTTAAAAATGGGCCAAAATCTGAAAAAATCCCTGTACTATAGCCCATGGTTTTTTCCAAAAAATGGCTCAAAAATCACCCCCAATTTTTTATTACATTTTTTGATACATATTGATGTACTTATGCTGTGTAGAAAGTTTAAGCTGATTCCAACTTAAATTTTTCAAGTTACAGCCATTTTTTTAAATGTGCCAAAATTTGAAAAAAATTCCTGTACTATAGCCCATGGTTTTTTCCAAAAAATGGCTCAAAAATCACCCCTGATTTTTATTACATTTTCTGATACATATTGATGTACTTATGCTGTGTAAAAAGTTTGAGCTGATTCCGACTTTAATTTTTCAAGTTATGGCCATTTTAAAAAAACCAAAATTCTGAAAAATACCCAAGGCTATAGCACATGGTTTTTTCCAAAAAATGACCCAAAAATCACCCCCAATTTCTATTAAATTTTCTGATACATATTGATGTATTTATGCTGTGTAGAAAGTTTGAGCTGATTCCGACATCAATTTTTAAAGTTACAGCCATTTTAATAAACAATATTCACATTAATAATTAATGATAATTATTAATTATCTCTCTCCTTTTTTAGGGTGAGTGGAAGCCCAAGCAGATTGATAATCCTGCTTACAAAGGAGAATGGGTCCTTCCGAGGTACCTAATCCCAAGTACGAGGCAGACTCTAACTTATATAAGTATGAGGACTTTGGAGTTATTGGTATCGACATCTGGCAGGTATAACGGAGTAATTGTCACTGTATTTAATATATTTTGCTATTGATATGAAGTTAAATTATTACTACATGTTGTAGTTGTACATATGCTTGACAATGTTCATTACTTGTAAATGGTACGCCCCACGATGCTATTATGAGGTTGGGATGGTTTATAAAGACAGCTACTCAGCTACTAATGCTGACATCGTACTTGATTGTTTTGCTACAAATTTTTGGAAGGGACTACTAATATTAGTCCCTGATTTATATCAACGGTAAACATTAAGTTTCAACGTGTGTGTGTGTGTGTTGAACGAGAAGACTCTAAACATTAAACGAGAAGAAGAATATTTGAGGAGAAATACATTAGAACCATCAATTGATGTTATAATATTAGAATAGTAATTATAACATTATTGTTTTTGTTTAGAATAATCATAACTGACTTGCTGTTATACTTATTTTGAAAAAACCCTGAATGGGCTATACTCTTTGCTTTTTTGGAAAATTGGCTTGTTTTTTAATAACTTGAAAACTATATCTAATTTTTGTTTATTTTGGGATAAATTTTTTTGTGCTATTTTTTGCTTGATTCTGATGTTTATAACACTACAATTCTCTTGGTAATTGATAAAAAACATTAATGAGCTTATTTTGCTGCATTCCATGCCCTAAAAATGTATTTGCATCAGTAAATGTAATAAAAAAATTTTTTTGAAAAAGTTAATGCCCTTACATTTATAGTCCAAAGCCTTCATTTATTAGCCAATTTTGAATATGTAAAAAGAACTTGAGCTCAGGGCTTCCTAATTTTCACAGGATTTTGACATAGTGCTCATGCAGCTTCTTATGAGTGGACTGTCAAGCTGCTTAAAAATTAGGTCAAAGACCCTGTATTTTAAAGTTGCTCAAAGTATGGACAAAAGTCCCTGTTGTAGTATAGGTCTTTAGCCAAACTTTGTCAAAATTTGAAAGGAGAGAATTCTCGATTTTTGTAACTTTTATGACATGTCTACTGTCTAGATATGCTCTTATGTTATGCTTTAAGTTTGAGCTGATCCTGATCAAGTTTAGATTTTTTATAATTAAAAAAAATTGTTCCAAATGTCTTAGCATATTGTAGTGCTTGTCACATGCTGTCTAGCTCACTTAGCATGCTTTTTGGGAAATCCTGTTTGAGATATAATTATGCATCTACTTATCTCAGTATATAAATAAAAATTATTGAAACAGAATCTATTGCTATATTGACTCTTGTGTCATTTGTTGTTGGCAGTTTCTATTCATACTTCTATTGGTGATTACATTCACTTTCAATGCCATTCAGTTTTGTTTGTAAATTAGATTGTTATATTAACAAACCAACTTAGGTATAATTATAATGATGCATGATCTTCAGCTAGTCTATGGTACACAATTATGTCCTTGTTTTCTCTTGATTGATTGAAAAAGATAAAGATTAAGTTTAGAAAGTGCTGGTCTTATTGTCTATCACGACAGAATCAAGAAGAAGCAGCTCATGTTGATATGAGTGGATCATTTTTTAACTTTATGATAGAGTGAGAGAGCCACTCCTCTCCTCATATTATCATTGAGACTATCATTTTTGTGTGCCTTTTATTGCTTGATGCATACATAGATACTGCATACAC
>NW_003549541.1:0-2401 GCF_000090795.2 Amphimedon queenslandica | reverse complement strand
TATGCTGATAAAATTTTGTAAACTATAGTCTATTTCTGTTACAAATCTATCAAAATGTGAAGTTATAAAAACAGCAAGGGTGTAAGACTCGCTTAACATCACCTTAAATTTCACACAATGATTTCTTTCTTGTTATTATTGTTTCTTATTGTTTTTCTGTCATTTTCAGGAGTTCATCTTCATGTTATTAATGTGACTGAAGAGAATGAGCTGGAGCAGTTCTTGTGCTACAATGGTCCACCAGTAGTGGGGGACACTCTTGTAGTATTATATACTAACATCACTCATTACATTAGTGGTAATGTATCATTCTGTATGATCAATACTACCTACTCACTGAATATAACCAGTAATTCATCAGGACCAGCTACCATTAACTGCAATCAAACTGGTAACCACTTACAATGGCCAACCACTGGATTTTCCTTCATTAATGTACACAACCTGACTCTACAGAGGTTAGTAATTAGAGGTTGTGGTGGGTTTTTAAATAACAGTACAAAGATTAATTCTACTGTTTCTCCATTTCATTTCACTCAATATCAATCAGCTGTGTTACTATTTCCACACATTAATATTCTATTAATTGAAAATGTTACCATTACATCTTATTATGGTTTTGCTATACTAGCCATCAACCCAGTGAATGCAACAATGAATGGTTTAACTATCACTCTATTAATAGAGCACATTATAACTAGATCTATACCTACATATATTGGTAGTGGAGCTCTGATGTACTTCACTAATGAATATATTACTGACACACATACTGTAGTAATCAGCAATTCACTAATAACTGAAAATATTGCAAGTGACTATCTCTATCTTTTGAAACATCCTCGATATATACAAAATCATCATTCAGTTATAAGCACAGGTGGCTTAACTGTTTATTATACCCAAACAAATTATTCAGCTAATGTTTCCATCCTCAATACAAATTTTACCGAAAATTACGGCTCTGTACTTCTTGTCATTCATTACAAAACTATATATGGTAGGACAGAATTTAATCAGGTTAGCTTTGTATCTAACATGCCATCAATAGAAACAGGTTTGTCAATATTTGTAATGATTGACATTTTTAATGTCTGCAGTCCATTGCTTTTCAACAGGACTGTGTTTAAGAACACTGTCTTGCATCAACCTCAAACTGAACCAAGTTGGTCAAGTGTAATTTTCATTGGATTATATAATCCTTCTTCAGGTACAGTCAATATTTACTTCAATAATTCAGTGTTTACTAATAACACTGCTACAACAGTTGGCTCGTGTATTCATGCTATTAATACTGAAACCCCAAATAGATTTTTAAACATTTACCTTAACAACATAACTGCTTACAATAATTTCAGAACAAAAAATTATTTTGGCAGCACAAAAACTGAACTCATGAAGGTAGACAATGCAAAGCTATATACCAGTGGATTCAATAATTTTTCTTACAATTTTGGAACTGTTTTTAGTATTTTGAGTTCAGATATAAATTTGAATGGTCAACTAAACATTATTGGTAACAATGGATACATGGGAACTGGTTTTAAAGTACAAGGTTCAAGTTATTTTTACCTTTTTAATGGATTAAATGCTACTTTCATTAACAATACTGCTCTTACAATTGGTGGTGCTATATATGCTGTTACTGATGATAATAATAAATGTATGTTTCAAAGCAATACCAGTAACATTACTAATGTTAAGATGACATTTATTAATAATACAGCATTAGAGGCAGGTAGCTCCATCTACAGTAACAAAATTTATGGATGTGGAGCATTTCCGGGCAGGGTCAATTTAATGAATAGGTCTATATCTAGCACAATATTTTCATTTTCTTATTCAAAGCATCAAAACATTTCTATACCACCTACTTCATTGTGTTTGTGTGATCTGTCCTGCAACAGAAATGATGTGAAAATTGAATATAATTTGAGCACTTTTATACGTCCAGGTCAAAATATTGAACTTCAACTAGCAGCAGTGTACACTTATCACAACAATGAGTCAAAAATAATGCAATATGGCTATGCTGCAGTAACTTTTCTAATGATTGATCCTGATGATGTTCATTCTCTCCCTTCATGGCAAGTATCAGCTAATAGTGCACATCAAGTATTATTGGAAAAACAAAACTGCACTTCAGTTACAATAACACTTCTCAAAAATAAAAATGAACCCAATCCTTCATCTCCAGCAATTATTGCATCATCTGGTTCATTAGGACTCAGATTGTATGGTATACAGTTACTTGATTGTCCCATAGGATTTGAACTGAATGTTACTGAAGGTAAATGTGTTTGTTTAAGATTATTGCATAAACTTAGTACGTCCTATCAACCTGATTGTCACATAAGCTCTGGAGCAGATAACTCTATTTCTACAATTAAAAGAACTGATA
>NW_003549540.1:4053-5553 GCF_000090795.2 Amphimedon queenslandica | reverse complement strand
GCAGTAGCATGAAGGAGCTAGTTCAGTCAGTAGAAATGAAGTTTAAACTAAAATAATATACAGTGTTGATATAGTGACATAAAGTTATTAGCTTCAACACGTTTGAGGCCTACATTTAAATGGAACTATACTTTGATTTTCTCTTTTGGACAAAACCTGTAAGCCTTGTTGATATGGAGTAAGCCTAAAAAGATTGCAATGGCTTCAACTTTCAAATGCATCTGCATTTTTGTAATTAGTACCTACTGCTCTTGCTTTATGCTGCCTACAGCTACTCAATTCAATTTTTGGTATTTTGAATTGCTTTGCTTTGGCAATGCTCTGCATTTTACCAAAAATGAAAAAGGAATAATACTTCATTTCAATAATTTTTTCTGATACAGATACATGTGCTTACATTGTGTAGAAAGTTTGAGTTGATTTTGATCAAATTTGAGTTGTTCAAAAATTGGATTAAAGCCAATGTACTATCGACAACTGTATCTTCATGGATGCCTGTTCCTACACCTGCATTTTAATAAGCATAACAAATTTTATACTTTATGAAAATTCAATTAAATGACAAATTCCCACAGCGCTAGCTACAACCACAGCTGCAACAAAATGTTTTATATTGGATGAAAATAATTTGTATTTCATGAAGATAAACTGCATGTATCATTGCTACACAACAAAACTGAAGACATATCTAATGACATTATGACATGTTATTCTTAATGTATTATTGTTTAATATCATGCACTCAACGAATATATATCTCAATAATATCAATTGGAGTAGCTTCATCAGGATATCCCTCACTGCTACACATCCTCAGCTCAATATCATCAGTAACTGACTGAGGTAAGGTTTTAATAAACCAGGGGATTGTAGAATTGGAGCAACAAGGAGACTCATGTGAATCACATTGCTGACCATCCCACATTATGTCATCAGGGTAAAAACCATTTCCGTCAAAAGTAGACCTTGTTGCTCCTGATTCACAGTAGTAATCATTACCAACATATGATGGTGTAGTAGTTGTTGTCCCAGTATTACAGGGACATGACAATGTTAATGCCTCATCTGCAGTAAGTCCGACAGCATAAGTCCAGATATGTTGACGTGGATTGCTTTCATGAGTAATTGATAAACCATCAACATAAGCACCATCAATGTTGTCAGAACCTCCTCCACTCAATCCACCATTTGGATAAATACCATCTGTACCTGCAAACTAGTGTTGTGCTAGTTCTAACGGAACTAGAACTAAATCTATTTTAGTACACCTATTTTTCTCCTAGTTCTAGTTCCAAGAACTAGAACTAGAACTGAACTACATTGATACAAAGAACCAAAACTAGAACTAAAACTAGAATTTGACAAATTAAAGCACTGGAACTAAAACTAGAACTAAAGATTTAGCTATTAAGGAGTTGAAACTAAAACTAAAACTAAAATGTGCAATTGTAAATCACTAGAACTAAAACTAGAACTAAAACGCTACCCTTTTAATAACTG
>NW_003549540.1:0-3487 GCF_000090795.2 Amphimedon queenslandica | reverse complement strand
CAAATAACATACACATTGTGGTTGAATGACTAAAACTTTCTATGCTGTTTATGCCAGCACCATTAGTGATTGACAGTTTTCAATTTGGTACCATGTACCACTGAGCATATTTACAATTGCATGTTATGGTATAGATACAATAAAACACTGCTATGAATGGTTATAGCTACTGATGGCTATACCTGATGATCCTTGAATGATGGATTGTATGAAGTGTCAGAATGAGGGATTTCAATATTAGCACTGCTTGAGTGAAAAACTACACCTGGTCTCTGTATTGTTAGACAAAAAAGTATTGTTAGATAAAAAAGAAATTGAGAAAAGTAAAGTAGTATGAAGACATTCTGGAGTAGCATGAAGAAGCTAGTTTAGTCAGTAGGAATGAATCAACTGAAATAAGATGTAATGCTGCAGTTGCTGCTGTAGGGACATGAAGTTAGCTTCAACATGTTGGAGGCCTACATTAAAATAAAGTTACTTTGATTTCTTTTTTTGGGCAAAACCTGTAAGCCTTGATGTGGAGCAAGCCTGCAAAGATTGCAAAGGATTCAACTTTTTAATGCACCTACATTTTTGTAATTTGTACTGCTCTTGTTTTATTCTGCCTACTCAATTTAAATTTTGGTATTTTGCATTACTTTGCTTTGGCAATGCAATGCATTATTTTTGCCATAAATGAAAAGGGGATAATACTTCATTTCAATCATTTTTTCTAATACAGATACATGTGGTAGAAAGTTTGAGTTAAGTTTGATCAAATCTGAATTGCTCAAAAATTTGATCAAAGCCCCTGTACTAATCAACTACTGTATCTTTATAGATGCCTAGTTCCTACAGCTGCATTTAAGCATGAAAAAATTTTATAATTCATAGAAATTAAATTAAATACCAAATTCAGACAGTGCTAGCTACCACTACAGCTGCAACAACTGTTTTATATTGCATTAAAATAATTTGTATTTCATAAAGATAAACTACATGTATCACTACACAATAAAACTGAAGACATATCTAATGACATTATGACATGTTATTCTTAATGTATTATTGTTCAATATCATGCACTCAACGAATATATATCTCAATAATATCAATTGGAGTAGCTTCAGATGGATATCCACCACTGCTACACATCCTCAGCTCAATATCATCAGTAACTGACTGAGGTAAGGTTTTAATAAACCAGGGGATTGTAGAACTGGAGCAACAAGGAGACTCACGTGAACCACATTGCTGACCATCCCACAATATGTCATCAGGATAAAATGTATTTGCAACAAAACTAAAGCTTGTTGTTCCTGATTCACAGTAGTAATCATCACCAACATATGGTGGTGTAGTAGTAGTTGTTGAACCATTATTACAGGGACAACAAGCGTTCCCATTTAAATCTTCAAAAATTCCAACAGCATAAGTCCAGATATGTTGACGTGGATTGCTACCATGAGTAATTGATAAACCATCAACATAAAAACTATCAATGTTTGGAGAGCCTCCATAGTTCGGATAAATGCCATCTGTACCTCCAAACTGATATCCTCTTGCCTGTCCACAAACTTTAGTATAGTTCAATCCAATGGCTGAAAAGAATGTTGCACTACATCCACTTACTAAATCATGAGATTTATCATCACACAGTGTTTTGCCTCCATATGTGTAGTTGTAGAGACCTTGAGGACAGGTAGCACCAGGTTCTGTCATGTTAATGTATCCTATTCTCATCCAGCCACCATTACCATCACAGTTACTACCCTCCATATCACAGTACACACTAACAATACTCCCATTACTTTGACTGATGTTATAATAGCCTGATGCTGCATTGGGAATGTTCTCTAATACTTCACTGCAAGAATGAGATTTGATTAATCCCAACGAGTAACATAAAGCCTTTGGTAGACCAGCAGTTGGACACAGAATATATTTGTTGGAATTATTTTCTCTCAATTTGATTTTTTTCCCATTATTAGCAGATAAGCAGCAGTACTGGTGATAGAAGGAAGGAGTATGATAGCCAGTAGTACAGTGACCCATACCTGATGAGGCATTAGCTTCATACAATAGGACAATGAAGGAGAGAAGAAAAGCAAAGTAGTGTAAAGACATTCTCATCAAACTACAGCAAGTTAGTTGTACATCAGTTTTAAATAATGCAGCCTGGACATGGAACATAAAGCACTAGTACTACTTCTGGGAATTTGCTCAGCAACATGCAAAAACTTCCTTGTAACAAAGTTATAGTATGATGTCAATTCTGAATAATAGTGTAAGGAAATTATTAAGAATAGTAAACTATACTACTTTATATGTACATGTACATCCATATCTGTCTTATGAGGTCTATATGCATAGTGACTGTGGTAGGTATAGTTTATCTCAAAAAATGAGTAACAAAATGCCTTTGGTAGAGCAGCATTTGGACAGCATAATTTGATTGTTATTAGCAGATAAGCAGCAGTACTGGTGATAGAGGGAAGGAGTATGATAGCCAGTAGTACAGTGACCCATACCTGATGAGGCATTAGCTTCATACAATAGGACAATGAAGGAGAGAAGAAAAGCAAAGTAGTATGAAGACATTCTTGTCAAACTAAAACCGACAGGTCAAGTCATTGGTATGCTTGTGATAACAGTGAATCATGTAGCTTGGCATATAAAGCAAACTTTCCAACAACATACAAATAAATTTCTGGCAAACAATTGCTTCTTCAAAGGCTTCCACATTTGTGGATCGAAATTAATTTCTAAATTTTACAGTGATCAACAGTTTTCAACAAACAAACAAAGAAAGAAATACTAACATACATGCAAAGAAATATTTGGCAATAAAGCTGCATTGTATGCATAAATATGACTGTAAAAATTATTTTTATACCTACTCTGAGTACTCTCACATCTGTCAACCTAAATTTCTAAATTTTACAGTGATCAACAGTTTTTAATTTGATTAATTCCAATGAGTAACATAAAGCCTTTGGCAGACCAGCAGTTGGACAGAAAATATATGTGTAAGAATTACTTTCATTCATTTTAAAAGCTTTTCCATTATTAGCAGATAAGCAGCAGTACTGGTGATAGAGGGAAGGAGTACGATAGCCAGTAGTACAGTGACCCATACCTGATGAGGCATTAGCTTAATACAATAGTACAATGAAGGAGAGAAGAAAAGCAAAGTAGTGTGAAGACATTCTTGTCAAATTAAACCTGTTGCCTGTGGCAAGCACAAAAATTTAATAAGCTGCATAACAAGACTATATATAAAGACTTTGGGAAAAATAAAAATTCTGAGAAGTATAAACAATATAATTAGCAATAATTATAATGAGCATATTCAGCATACCAGCCAAGACTGTAATTTGAGTCCACGTACATCTTCTGGAGTATGTAATATGCATGCTTATTCATAGCTGCCTAACAACAGTTGGCTTGGGATTGAGTGCATATTAAAACCAATGGAAAAATAACACACACATTGTGTTGAATGACT
>NW_003549539.1:2039-5562 GCF_000090795.2 Amphimedon queenslandica | reverse complement strand
CCGTCTCTAGTTCTGAATGGGCTCATTCTGGTAACCTTTGCTAAGACAAAGAAGTGTCACTTACCTTCCAATTTACTTTCTGTTCATATGTCCATCATTGGCCTCATCTCAATATTATCCTACAGCACTCTATCTCTGCCAGCATTTACTCTCTCTATCATCAACTGTGATTGTGATTCGACTTACTATAAATGGATACTAGCTCATATATTCCATTTCGCACTCTATCCTTTTAATATCACAGCAATATCTGCCAGTTACTGCCTAATATTCAAGTACTCCTCATCCATTCTTACGTTCTGTCGTCTGGCAGCAGTTCTTATAAGCATATGGATCATCCCTATTATACAGTAATTTTGATGTACTGAGAGTTGATCAAACACCAAAAAACAATATAAGACATTATAAACAGTATTTCAATTAAAGTAAAGTACATTTACATTGTCTTCTAATGAGACAAATGTATAATAAAAAATAATGTAGCTACGTAGAATACTACAATTTCATTGGTCGATTGCCATAGGCATAATAAAACAATACTTGATTGACATAAGAATGTATACATGCATTATTATTATATCACAAAAAGGAAATGGAAGCTGGTCTACAAATTATTGGCATGAACTACAATTGAAAGTTGGTCAGTGTCTTAATTTACTATTCCATTTCATTGTCTTCTCCTGGCCTGTCAGTCAATCAGTGGGTTAATCTACTACTGGCTCACAGTAAACATTATTATTGTGTGTATTGTACTACAGGGCATGTGTGTGTGGCCAAATCAAAAATGGTTAGGAGGTGATTTGCCATTTCAATTAATTTTTCTAATATGCGTAGAAAAGGTTTGAGCTTATTCTAATTAAAATTAGATTTTTACAAATTTTTAAAGTTGATCAAATACTGAGGGAAAGTCCCCATAATATAGTACGGGGATTTGATCAAATTTCACCAAAATTGAAAAGGAGAGAATTCTTCTATTTTATTACATTTTCTGATAGATATACATGTACTTATGTTGTGTAGAAAGTTTGCAGGGCCGTAGCCAGTAACTTAAAATAGGGGGTTCGGAAATTGGTGCACGCGAATCGCGCAGCGAAAATTTTGACAAATAATGGGCGTGGTTGGTAGGCGTGGTCTTGATTTACGCATCTCAGCCATGTGCTGACTCAGCTAAAATGGCTATCTGTGCTTCTCGCTGTTGCCAAAATGCTAATCCTGCTTTTGCAGTGCTGTTCTTCATGACAGGAGCTAATCTAAAACTTTTTTGCAGCTACAACAGGGGGTTCGTCCGAACCCCCCGAACCCCCCCTGGCTACGGGCCTGGTTTGAGCTGATTCCTATCAAAATTAGATTTTATATGAATTTTAAAAGTTTGTCTAAAAATGGCGAAGTACAGCTGTGCTACAGTACAGGGTATCGCAAGTTTTGACGACTACTGAAATTTCCTACCAGTCTACAAGATAAGTTCCTTTACTAAATATACCAAACTTGATTAAATGATAATACATTGTCTTAGCATTGGCATAAACAACATAATGAAAATTGGTAAGTGACTCCAGTTACTTAGTATTGGCATAAATAACATAATGAAAGCTGGTAAGTGACTCCAGTTACTATCATATTTCATTGTCTTCTCTTGGCTTACCATTCAATCAGTGAATCTATTGTTGAGTTTATTTGGCAAACAAAAACAAAAGAACATTTTCAATAACAATCAATACACATGTACATGTACATAATCACAGGTCACAGAAGTGGTAATTAAATGAGTGGGTGGTGTTTGGTATTTGGGTGTGGCTCTACACTACCTTGTTAATGTGACTGAGGAGTCCGTTGTGTGCGATTGGGTGAAAGTTCTCTACTCTGCTCCCATGATAGGCTAAGAAGGTACCGTACTCTGAGGCTGTTCTCTGCCATTTCTCCTCTCTCTGAGGAGTATTGCAACTCAAAGAAACAATGGCTGAACTATATGGGCAGATACTGAGGTCTGAGACTCAAATCACTCAATCAATGAAAACTAGAAAGAAGAGGAAGTATTCGATTACTTATTTAATGTCTGCTTTAACAAATACATGTACAACAAAGCAGTACAGGGACCACATTCGCTTGAGCAGCTTAAAAAGTCCCTTCTCTCTCTCTGTTTCTCACCTCATGTCCAGGTTTATAAGAGAGTCTAAATCCTTTGGTACAAATAATGTCATAGAGTAATGTAATCACTCTGTTATCCAGTGAGTTCAGCTGTTGCAGTACTTCATTAAGATAGGGTATATAAGGTTTTAAAAACACTTCTTTGGAAAGAAGAGGATAAATACACATACAGTAGATTAAAATGGTTCATTTAAAAAATGAAATATATTAATGAATTTCTTCAAAAACTAAATATCTATCTGTTACACAATACATGTACATGTTCACAGCCAAAAAAATTAAAAATTAATTGACATCATGACATGCGTGGAGCAAGTAGTAATTATATAATGGGTGGAGTAATGACTAACGAGAATCAATGAATAAGTAATTTTATCATCATCATTATTATTAATATACTCACCAGTCGTTCCATGTCCTTGTCTCCATTACTCAGTATGAACTGGTTAGGGTATGGTCTTCAGTACAGTGTCATGATGATAGGAGGATCAGACCAGAACAAGGAGAGGAGACAGTCACAGCCTGACATGTCTTTACTCAGTGCCTCACGTAAACACACTTGTACCCTGACATTAGTTAGAAGAGTGTATCTAACTAACTGTATCTAACTAACTGTATCATCATCAGTACAACAGTACATGTAACCAGAGACGGGTCTAGGCTATTTTATAATAATTCTGTTTTCTTTCCTTTTAATCTGAGCCTGAGGATTCTTGGCAACTCAAGATATTAATCTTCGACTAATCTACTAAATTAAAAACATGTGAAACATGCACCATTCAATGCCACATATTGCATGTTTACTGGTACACGTCCCAGTTCGTAAACTTTCTGGGTCAATAATAGGTACCCACTCATTTCAAAAAGACTTTTATCCTGTACATCTGGTCCTTCAATTTTGATGATATCTGAGCTATTACAGCATCATTGTATTCTCCTCTCTCAGCTTTGCGACCATCAACTACATGAAAGAGCTTACGGGCCTCTGGATCTTGATAAATTAATTTGCAAGAGTTTTCTATTGGTTTAAATATGTCCATAAGCATTTCCTCTTTCGTTTCAATCTCATTTCCCTCTTTCAGTAGCTCCTCGTATTTATCACAATGTGTAGCTATAGCAATGACGTTCATTTCTTTAGGTGGGGCTTCAACATATTGCAAGAGATCATGATTATCCAATGCATGTCGGTTTGAAGCAGAGACTATTGCCAGTAAAAGCTGCTTCAAGACTTCCTTTATACCTTTAAAAAGTGTTTGTCTACACTGATGACTTCATTTGTAAGCTGCATTGACGTGGAGCTGAAATCAGAGAGACTCTTTGACACGTTGATAACAAGAATAAGGACAGACACAAAAGGCATAAAGGCTGGAAGTAATTT
>NW_003549539.1:0-1558 GCF_000090795.2 Amphimedon queenslandica | reverse complement strand
GGACTTGACACAGGTCTTTCCAACTCGAGCTTTCCCTTGAACAATGGATGTGCGGACATATGATACTCAATGGATCTGTATTTCATTGCAATATGAAGATTTTGGACATCTAATAACAAAAAAATTAATAAATTTTATCATTAAAGACAAATTATTTCGTACAAAAATAACTGTAGAGTTTATAGTTATCAATATCATAAGAATTAATAGCTAACCTCTTGTATTACACAGTATTGGCATAAAACAAAGTTTACATCTTGCTGACTCAGTATACACAGATTGGTTCATATCAGCAAACAACACTTCATCTTCATTCCATTGCCAGCAGTCATTGCATAACCATATCTTAGGCCGATGATGACTTAGTGACTGATGTGGCTCTAACTTGTGATGAACTAGGAAATCATTGATGCACGACCATTTTTCAAAGTCTTGGCAACCAATAAAAAAAGAGCGATCTGTTCATTTCATCTGTTAACATTTCTATAGCAGATATAGTAAACCTCTGGATTGTGCCGAGTTTACGTGAGATCTTTTCAAAATGACTATCAGAAGAGATCTCTCCAAGTGGTGTAGTGATATTTGAATTTATGGAAAATATCACTGAACGAAGGCGAGTTTTAAGCAGCCCGGTAATATTAATTATGTACTGTGTTAATAATTCAGTTTGGTTTTGCTTGTAGAAAAAAAACATGTACCATTTTGTATGCTCAATTGGCAGTAGGAAGATCTTGAGGAAGATTAGAATCAAAACGATACACTCAACAACTTAGCAGTATCTGTACTGATAGAAAGACCAGTGCTTAATGTAACTTGACAGTACCTCTTCAACACTTGTGAATTCTTTTTCTTAACAGCATCAATAACATCATCATTTTGATTTGATAATCTACTAAAGAAATAGTGGAGTTTGGAGTTTATGGAACAAATGAACAAGAAGAGTGTTTGGATGCTGGTGAAAGTGTCATCTTTGAGTCCTTTATTGGCCTGAAGCTCT
The DNA here is from genome assembly GCF_000090795.2 of Amphimedon queenslandica. NCBI lineage: Eukaryota > Metazoa > Porifera > Demospongiae > Haplosclerida > Niphatidae > Amphimedon > Amphimedon queenslandica. The sequence continues at coordinate 561 of NW_003549539.1, read as the reverse complement.
TTCTCTAATATGACCTGAAATCGATTGGCTCTAGGGTGAGGTGAGGTTTTTCCATATTCAGCCTGGAGATCTTTGTGGTCCCTAATGTGTAAACTCATAACTCTCTTTGACCTTGTGTAAACTCAGTAGATTATAATCTAGCCCATCCCACAGGCTTGAGAGACTATCCCACTAACATTTTATATTGACCGAGATATTGACATTTATAAAGGCCTAAGATGGAGGAGCCTATTGGATCTTGGGTTTTCCCGAGGCTTTCCCTCACATTAGCCTCAAAGGAGATGGTTTATTTTTCAAAATGGATCTATAGGCATAGGAACAGGCTCAGAAAAGACAAATCTTTTCAAAGGTTGCTTCAAGTGAGAAGAGTACATCTTCAGCAATCAAGAAATCTTCTAATTTTTAGATAGAGAGGCTAATAAAGAGATATTTAAAAATAAATATTACGAACTTAGCTAAACAAGCACTCAAAGAAACAAAGTAAAATGCATCATAATGTTTGACGTGTTGTTATTACATTGTATATCTAGTTCATCAGGCAGGGTCGTCTCCTCAACTCAA